>NC_068412.1:5592242-5654742 GCF_023724105.1 Carassius gibelio | reverse complement strand
CTTGATAAATGGCCTCCACGTTGATGTTGTAAGGAGTGTCTGGCTGCAGGTTTTGCAAGATGACAGAGTTTCTGTTGCCAGGGACACTTGTCTATGTGAAAAACAGCAGGACAAGATCAGCTTTCTAGCATGCATTCAATCAAATAACATCCATGGGCTCGTAAAAATACTTGATGTTAATGTATAATGATCCTGTCCTTTATATTCACTGCTGTAAAATACAACACCACTCACAAACTCCTCGATGGGATCTCCAGTGGTGGGTGCATAGCCAATGCGGTACTGCAGCACTGGTCCTTCTGCATGCTCCCAGCTGACGGTCAGCGTGCTGGTGGTTGGATCATACACACGCAGGTTCCTGGGGCCACCGCGGGGCACTGCAATCAGAAAAATAAGTCAAAATAAAAAGTGACGTGACATACAGCCAAATATGGTGACCCATACTCAGAATTCATGCTCTGCATTTAACCCATCCAAAGTGCACATACACACACAACACACACACACACACCATGAACACACACCCGGAGCAGTGGGCAGCCATTTATGCTGTGGCACCCGGGGAGCAGTTGGGGGTTTGGTGCCTTGCTCAAGGACACCTTAGTTGTGGTATTGCCGGCCCAAGACTCAACTTTAAGGTTAGGAGTTAACCACCTCTCCACTAGGCCACGAAGAACAGAGGTTCTCTCTCTATCTTTTGGCAACAAGTTTCTTTCACATTTTTTATGAGTACTTATAGTTTCTAGTTTACCCATAAATTTGCCTCAAAGAGCTTAGTAGTTCAACCCTGCCATGGGACAAAATTATTGTGAACATTTCCCCTAGAAAAATGTTTTTGGCAGTGTAGGGTGTTGCCTAATAAAGCCATGTGATGAAGTTGAAATATTGTATCAAGGTTAGGGTTCGTAACAATATATAACTATTAGTACTGCATATTTTGTATTAGGGGTTGTAACTAAAAAATTGGACACATTTTTTTTTTTTTTCTGAAAATGATAACAAATATGATAATATGACAAATAACAAAACCCTTGTACTTTGTGGAAAAGTTGGAAAATAAGATTTCCTGAAATTTCAACTGATACCTTCACATCTGAAATGATTAAATAACAAATAAATATAAATGCTAGCATTTCTTTGCACAATGTCACTGAGAATGTGCCACAAACACATAACTAAGGAACTATGATAGAGGCGTCCTGCAGTCAGACTCACATGTTTTCCCATTATCTGACACAGAAGAGCCCTCGCCGTCAGCATACAGAGCCACCACACTCACAGCGTAGTCTGTGTCTGAATCCAGCTGCTCCAGCAAGGCAGTGTGTGTGTTCCCTGGAACGAGCACCTAACCCACAACAGAAAAAAAAGTAATCATTTACCACCAGGGACACACAGGCTGTCTTTGTTAACTAGTGACATTTATGATGCTTTAAATACTTTTACAATGATTAATGAGAGAAGCTCACAAAGAACGTATGAAGGTCACATTTCAACACAAATTCAAAATGAAAATTATATTATATTATAACAAAAATAAACTTATTTTAGTATGATCCACCAGAACACCTACATTTGCTCCAAGGTTGTCACACTCCAGTTTGGGGACCAATTCTAACTACTAACTATGACTTTTACTTAAGTAAAACTTAAAGTTGCTGCTAATTAACATTTGGTAAGGTAGTTAAGTTTAGGTATTTGGTAGAATTAAGTGGAAAAAGGTCATGGAGAATCAGGCATTAATATGTGCTTTATAAGTAGCAATAAACAACCAATATGCAAGTAAAATGCATGTTCAGCAACAACTAGTTTATAGTGAGAATTGGTCCTTAAAGCGTTAGCAGTTAATCCATGTTTATTCATTTACATAAGGATTCAGTTCACACTTGAGGCAATCAAATATGATTAAATGAGCACATTTCTCTAAAAATCATACTGTTCACAGTAATCTACCATTCATTCTTATCAGAATCTTATTCTGTAAAACTTAATAATTCTGTCCAATCATGTTTGACCAAAAAATAAGGGGGTTTATTTTCATTATACTAATGTGAATAAGTGGTGTTTAATATTAAGAATGTCACAAAGCAAAACAAATCAAAAAATCTTTGTGCAAAATGATATGTCCCTCAACATTTAATCTCTTAAGATCACACACATCAAAACTGTTGGCTTTACCATCTCTGATATATTACACTCTGAGAAAGAAGTTTGTCTGTTTTTCTACAGATGACCTCTTGCACTCACTGATGTTTGTGTCACGACTGATTTCATTAGCGGTCACTTGCTCAGCCAATGCAGTGGAAACATTCCTTTGATGTGTTAATAGTGTAGCAGTTGTAGCAATTCAAGTGAATAATGTGCTGACAGTGTCATGCAATCACCTCCTTTCACTGCTCTTCACAACGCCAGGTCAGGGGGTCACTGACTTCCCAATTAATGACACTGGAAACTCACTTTTCGCGTTCCTGACTACACTTTCCGTTATTTTGAAGACTGAGTTCAGTGGGCGATTGATTGCACTTCTGGATTTCTTCAAGGTTTCAGTGGAAAAGGTAAAAAAGCATCATAGGTTGGAGGTTAAAATGGAAGTGCAGAGAATTTGGAAAACTGGCCACAATGATGGAAAAGATGTGCTTCCATAACAATATTCCACGAAGCTTTTGTGGCTGCAGATAAGAAGCTCGTTCTGTTAAGACATAAGACTTAATGTTTAAACTGTTTTCCTCAGTGCTGAAATAAAACAGATTTGGGCTCAAGATTTCATATAGCTGCTTACTTTACGCAACATCTGACGATAATAAAAGTCATTTAAGGATTTTGGGGCTTTGTGAATATCCCTCTCAAGCAATGAAGTTCATGTGAGAACGAGGCTGCATGACATTAAAAAACATAAACATCTTTGTGAGGGGTAGACTGCAAACAGACCATTAAGCTCAAGTGGTTGAGAAACTGACATTTGTCGTGGCAGTATTTCCTGTACGATCTTTCACGCGAGGCTAACGTTGAGGACTTACAGACTGAGGGGGACGGGTTCCAGAGAGGGGGGAGTAGGCGACCCGATACTGCAGCACGTTTCCAGAGGCCGGCTCCCAGCGCACATTCAGGGTGTTTGTGGTGGGGTTATAAACACGGATGTTCTTGGCAGGGGTCCGAGTCACTGTTTTAGACAGGAGCAGGAGCAGCATCATAAAAAACAAAGACAGTAAACAGGGTGTGTTTAGAGTGGTTAAAGAGGAACAGAATGTACAACTATTGCAAGATGATGCATGCAGGTTTAAACACATTACTAGTTTCAGTGTCAGCCACCACAGAAAGAAAGTACAACAAGAGATGTTTCGTTTTTGATTAAAATTGCCTTTAAACCAAAACTGACAGTAAGAACCCACTCAGATACTTGATAGTCAGCTTTTGGTTTAATCTTAAGAAATATGGCAGCTTTGGGGCATGTCCAGGGTATATTTCACCCTAAAATTAAAAGACAGCCATTATATGTTTAGCTTTTGTTCAGCTTGTTTAGCTGTACAGTAAATTGAGATTTTTGTGAATACACTGGTCAATTTTGAGATTTGGGATTATTTGGCTTTCTTTTCTTTAATTTGTCAACAAAATAAACTTTATTCAGTGTTCAAATTTCCATTCTGGAAATGTATGCAAATTATTGTTTTGTTTAGTTTTATGGGGGGGGTTAAATTTGCATATTTAAGCATTCAAAATTAAGTTGGAAATACTAGGCTATATCTAGAATTTAAAAATGCACAGTGCTTTCGATAACATACATCTTGAATGGTGCATGAAAACAAAAAGCTGAACAGAACACGCTTTAGATTTCCACCAGCAAAAACCCTGATTCCAGATTTTAAACAAAACAAACACTTGCATTAGCGTGGCACAGTCACGCAAAGCGAAATGGAGATGATGGGAAGTAATCCGCTTGGTAGAAAAACAATGACGCCAACAAAAATCTGTTAGTTTGACTCTGAATGAGGAGCATTGAGCTGACAGCAGTAAATAAGGCTGCTTTTATGTCCGTGCACCTCCCTGGGTTTTCCATTTGGTGAAATGGATTGTTCTTAAGCCTCACACAAGCATCTCCAGTCATTACACCCCATAAAGAAGCCTCATTAAGTCAAGACTGGAGTCACATTTATGGGGTTGCCAGCACATTGGCATTTCTCCCTTAGTGATCAATCCAATAAAGCTGATTTCATCTTTGGACAAGTCTCTCAGATTCTATTTATAAGTGCAGGACTTTAATGTTAAAGCCAGAAAATTGCACTTTGCACATTCTGGAGTGAAAACTTTGGCAAAAGGGTTCCAGTTACTGGGGAGTATATGATGGATAAATATGGGAATTTGTTGCTTTCCAGTAATGCTGAAATAAGAAAAGGCTGCATCAACTCACAGGTTTTTCCGTTCTCTGACATGCGCTTGCCCTCTCCAGGAGCGTATACTGGCACCACTGTTACTGTGTACTCAGTATCAGACTGTAGGTTCTTCAGAACTGTACTGGTGGAGCTTCCAGGAACCTGGACCTGAGAACATTAAAACAATGAAAGCTTTTCATTTTCTAGCCTCTGATAAATCACACAGTGCTTATAAATGGTTGAGGGACATCTACTATGTGTTATTTGTGTATTTATTACATTTTGATGCACTTGTCTAAGTGGTTGATTGATGGTTGCTTTCTGGTCTCTATGAGTTCTATATTATTATACTATCCTGGCCTTCAATGTAGGTCAATTGGATTTTTTCCATCAGTTATATTATTAAAGAGGACATCAGATGCCCATTTCCCACAAGTTGGTATGATTACTTTGTGTCTCCACGAAATGTCTAAAATTCTTCAGTAGTCATACAAAACAACTTCCTTTTTATCTTGTCAAAAACAACTTTGTTCACAGCGACCTGTTTCAGTGCATGTCTCTTTAAATGATAACGAACTACAAAAAACTAATGCATAAACTACCGAAGCCCGTTTCCACCACCAAATGAAAGTAATTTCAACTTTCTATCCAGAAATTCAGATTTTTTTCTTACAATTGGGAGTTTAAATCTAGCAATTCTGACTTTAACCACTTTTTTAAAAAATATAAGCTCGCAATTGCCAGTTATCATGTCAGAATTGCGAGATATAAACTTGCAATTCTGACTTCTGACAATAGTGAGTTTATATCTATTCTGAGGAAAAAAGTCAGAATTGCAAGATCTAAACACAATTGAGAGGGAAAAAAAATGGAATTGTGAGTTAAGTCGCAATTACCTTTTTTATTTAATTTTTCAGGGGCAGACATGGGCTTCCATAATGAACGGATAAAAATTTACATCATCAAAATATACAAAATAAAATGATCTGCCAAATGCATAAATGTAATAAATATAAACACTTGTAGGCTCTGTCCACATGAACACGGTTATTTATAAAACCTTATTCAAAGTTTGGCCGTTCGTCCACACGCATAAATGCTGCACCAGATCACTAAAACCAAACCTTTTTGAAAACTCCTCCCAGGGTGAAGATTTTCTAAAACTTTTCAAAGGTTGCAGTGTTGTCGTGTAGACAGCGAAACCAGAGTTTTTGGCCTGTGATGTTGGACCCTGCACCGTTATCTCTGCCTACTGGAACTTTTTCAGGCTTCTGATTGGCCAACATGGCCTTATGGTTTAGATTATATCACCACCTGTTGGCTTGGCATGCTCTTGACAGGGCTTCATAGCATGCGTTTGCATTTTCATGTGGACATATATATTTTTTAACTCTGATTATAAAAACATTCCACAGCACCTCAGTGCGACTTAAATAAGAAGTGGTCACACAATTTCAAGAAAAGCATTGAAGTGTAACCAGTATTTCAGACAGCTCAAAAACACGGGTCAAATTGACCCGGAACACAATATAAGTGTTAGGAGGTGCCATGGGACGTACCATGTCTTCTGCGCCCCCTGTGACGGTCTGGTAGTAAATCCTGTATTGCCGTACGCTCCCTTCAGCCGGCTCCCAGCGTACATTCAGAGAGCTGACCGTGGGGTCCGTGACCTGAAGGTTTCTCACACTGCCCAACGGTACTGTGGGAACACACATTAAACTCTATTCAATGTGTCAACAATGACCTACTTCATATAATTTAAGCACTATCTGAAAAAGTGCATTAATGTAGCTGGGTAACCAACAGGTCTACTGAATGCAGTAAAGTCACGTGACGCACATGTCTTTCCTTGGCCAGAAATGTCTTTGGCATCTCCATTCGCATAGACTGCAGCAACCGTGATGTAGTAGGGAGTGTCTGGAGTCAGTTTCTGCAGAATAACTGTGTTTTTCTTCCCTCCAATCTGTGTCTGTGACAGAGAGAATGAATTGTGTCGTCAAATGAGTCAAAGGATCAGCTCCACTATTTGTGTCTATATTATATATACACTGGCAAACACAAAATTATTAAATAATTATTTATATAAAACAAACCTGCCATTCTTTTTCATTATTCTAAATTTTATCTTTTGTTTTTTGTCGACAAAGAGAAGGATGAATCATTTTCTGTGGTAATCAACAGCTCGTCGTAGTTTTTATGGCCCAAATTATTCCTTTAAATAAGCTTAAGTAATTTTCAGCAGTGCTTGATAATGTCAGGAACAACACATCACAAATACTATACGATTGCAGAAAGGACTGTTTTTCAGCGGACCAAAACAGCGTTTAGTTTTATGCTGTTATTCCTATGACTGCTGCCAGTGTAAATCTGCCTTCTTGATGAAGAAAACAGAGGCTGGAAAAGACCACTGCAATGACTTTGGTATAGAAAAACAACACCCATTCAGATAGCATGAAAACATGGAAAATAATAAGATGATAGTTGATTCTGCAGACAAAAACATCTTAAACAGCCTGAGACTTGCACTTTTAGTTGGACCAGCTAAACCAAAAACAGCATCCTGTAGGGAATATTAAATGCACTTTCAGATATTTCCAGCCAGAGCGGCAATTCATATGAAATATAAGGGCAATAAAAAAATAAATCGTTTAGATTAAAACTATTCCTGTGCTTTACAGTGATGGCATTCATCTAAAGACATAATGTAAACTACAGATGTAAGTTAACAGACATATATTATGTTATCTTTCGGTAGGAATGTTTTTTGAAAGAACTTTCTTTCTTTTTTTGATCAGAAATACTGTAATAACAACATGAACATGACGTGTGAAGTATTATCAAAATTTAAAAGATCCGTTTCTATTTGAATGTACTTTAATTTATATGTAATTTATTCCTGTTTTGCAAAGCTGAATTTTCAGCATCATTACTCCAGTCTTCAGCGTCACGTGATCATCAGAAATCATTCTAATGATCAAGAAGCAAGATTATTATTATCAACTTTTGCTGCATATTTTTGTGGATACCACGATTGTTAAAGAATTCTTTGATGAATATTTAAATATATATAGATTTATAAATATCTTTACTGTCTCATTTGATGAATTTAATGCATTCATGCTAAGTCAAATAATACATTTCTTCCATATAAATAAATGTTTTAATCTTACTGTGATTGAATGTGCATGCAGTTTTTACATCTTCATTAACTGACTAACTAATTAAATTAAAAAGGCTAAATTTAATATCAACAATATGAACATAAAAACTGTAAAAATGTTGTTTACCGTTTGTGATCTCCCTCCTGCAACCGGTATGTAGGTGATCCTGTAGTTCTGCACTTTTCCAGGAGCGTGGTCCCACTTGGCGGTGAGGGAGGTGGTAGTCGCATTGAACACCTGGAGGTTCTGAGGAGGTCCACTAGGAGCTATAAGAAACAACATTTGATGTTTCAGTGTTCTAACACATCCTTATATCCATATGGGATCCATGTGCTAAATGTCATGTATCTTAAAAACAGCAGACTCACCGGGTGTTATAACCTTGGACACTGCAGGGCAGAGAGAGAAAGAGTGAGAGATTGTCAAATGCACATGTGGTGTCTAAAGCGCAATAAATGGAAAAAGTCTATCACTTGGATTTCGGGGTCTCTTACATGTGCGTTGGCTGCCCAGAAGATCTTCGCTCTCAGACTCATCGGGGTAAATGGCAGTGACAGAAACATCATAGAGGGTGTCGTGCTCCAGGTTCTCCAGAAGGAGAGTGGTGTCCTCGCTGTTCAGGATATCCTGAGGAAGACAGTGCTATTAGCTACATATGACAGTTTTTTTTATTTTTATTGATCTATCTTTTATTTTTACTTTTCACAAAAGTATTTACTACGCACTTAGAACAGTTAATTGCATGAAATAAAATACACACACACACAGATGTATATATATATATATATATATATATATATATATATATATATATATATACACACACACACACACACACACAACTAAATTTTTTTGTGTTATTTCAGGTAGTTGCCAAAACAAAATTCCTAATTTAGCTGAAGAACTAACATAGTGAAAACTGGAAACTGAAACTAAAAACGATACTGTATAGACAGTATGGCAAAAACGCACAACAAAATAACTCAACTTAAATTGAAATTGAAATATATATAAATGAAATAAATATGAATGATAGATTTATGATATTTATCAAATTATGTTAATAAAAAAACAGTAATTATGTTAAAATACACCGTTGTTGTTTTTTTTAGTATTCAAATTTAATTGTACTTAAAAGTTAAGAAATTCAACACTTTTAACTTTTAAACATCCTTAGCTTTTTTAATTGACTTTTGAAAACTAGAGATTTTAGCATGTATTTTTTATTTTTAAATAGCTAGAAAATGATGTGTACTTTGTACTTTCTAAGTGAAATTACAATGGAGTAAACATTATTATTTTTACTCTGTAAATGTAACTGATTACAGAGTAATATAGAGATATATATTCCCAGAACAGTACTATTACTCTATGCTACTCTATACCTCTGAGTGTATTGCATGATGTAATATTTAAGATTTTATGTGAAGGAGAGTAAATACACAGTTGAAGACACATCTTCAGTACTTCAACTTGATGAATCCGAACTCAAGTTAGGTCTCTGATGTCTTACATATTGAAAGTTGTTCTCTCCACTCTTGGTCCAGCCGACGCGGTAGAGCGAGACATCAGGAGCGCCGTGCTCCCAGTGAGCCCTGAAACTGGTCTGGGTCACTTGAGAGAACCTCAAGTTCTTCGGAGCGGGGACAACATCTAGAATGAGTTTCAGGTTACAATTAAGCACTTGAAACATTTAGCAGTCAAGTGTTGCTTCACTTTACAGAGGTTATTCATTGATAATGGGCCCAGGTCCGGTACCTGTAATGGCTTGGTTAAGCATTGGGTTTCCGGTCCCAGAATCATACACAGGAGTCACAGCCACATCGTACTCCGTTTGGGAAATTAGATTATCCAGTCCTCTAAAGGTTAGAGCTCCGTCAACTTCAAGCTAAAATGAAACATGAGAAGTGCAGTTATAGCCAAAAAATACACAGCAAAAAGAGGTTAGCATTGGTTAGCATTAGCAGTTAGTTGGCAGATTCGTAGATTACTTTTACAAATTATAATCTTTTACTGATTTCAAAGGGCACTGCGTAAAGTGTAGTCAGCAATATTGTCTATTAGATTACGTAATTTAGATTATGTAATCTGATTACTTAATGATTAGTTTTAGATTACTTTTATCAGTAAATGATTAACACTTTACTGCCATTGTGTTAATAACATGCAATCATGTATTCCAAAAATTGAACCGTAGTCTGATTATAAGTATTTTAGTATCTAATTACTGTGATCTGATTTAGTAATCCAGATCACCTTGAATATAGTTTCATCATATATTATTATATTAGTATAAATATAAAGTTGGAAATAAAATTATGCACAGATTTCAGCTTGTCTCTTTTAAAATGTCAATTTTAATCCAATGTGTTACATACCATTTGGAATTAATTGTAGTAAATCGTACAACAATGTGGTTTAAATGTATGTGTCCTATTTCATGTATTGAACAAAATCCATCTCTGCACTCCAGAAGCAGCACACAAGCCGCATCTGAAGTGGCATTTAGATGCATTTCCGCAGACTGTTTAATGCAGCTCGGAGATGCCACAAATGCATTTACACTGTTGTTACAATTGCATAAATATGGTTAGGAGATGAATGTGTTAAATATAAAGTACACTGAATATAAAACCATGACATAATACTTTAAAAACTAAACAAAAAATACCAGACAAGCCCTAATGAGTGAGTAACTTATTTTCCCTTTCAGCTGATTTGTTCAAAAGAGCTGATTCATTTAGGAATGAAGCAAGCTGCTATCAGAACCATGTCCAGTATTAGCATTCTACGCTTGCTATCTATGCAATAAAATTAGTAAAGGCACTATCTTAGTATGCAGCTGTCTTTATAAATGGCTTATTGAATCATTGACTCGCCCAGTTCATTCAGAAACACTGAATCATTCAGGAACTGTCCTACCAAAAACCAGATGGATGGCCACCCTAACATGTGATGCAGTTTTTGCTAGAGAGGGGTTGACGTTGAGAGAAACAACAAAGCCTCAGTCACTTGAAGTTCCTGCAGAATTAGACCTGGTCTTTGATCCAGTGTAAGGTAACAGGAGCCGCCGCCATCTGTCGGGCTGCTCAGGCTTCCATCCACCTGGACCCACATTTGTGTGCATGTTTGTTTCATCTTTTCATCCCAGAACGGAGAGTTATGAGCAGAACTGAGTCATGATTAATGCCTCAGGATGTGGAGAAATGCTGAGTTCAAAACTGCCACTGAGAGTTAAAAGAGAAAAAAATCCTAGGAAAAAATCCCACCCATAAAATACACATCCCAAAGCACTGGATTGCTGCGTGCCACTCAGAACTCCCTCTTTTTTTATGGTCTGTCTGCTCTCGCAATCTTTGGTAGATGATGGCCGTAGCCGAAGCTCTGGAGAGCAGCTGCACTCTCTCTCGGCAGCTGCCGTCTCCACTGACTTGTGCAATGTGATTGCTGATATGTTAAAAGGTCCCAAATCCATCAACATGAGTCTCTTTCTTGGTTGTCTGCCTGGATGCATTGTGTAAACAGACAGGAATCTTTCCACAGGAAGGCTTCCACAGTGACCCAGGAAGGCTTTGCACATTTGAAAACAAGATTGTTATTTAACAGCTGATAAGCTGTGCACACAATTAGTCCCAAATGCAGCACTACTCAACACGTGGATGGCAGGCCGCGTGTGGCCCTCGGAGCTTTTCGTTGCGGCCGGTGTGATATGATTGTCAAAAAAACAATATTACAAGTACAAATCACTTTTACTATCAGACCTCTAAAACTACGCTTGTGGTTGTGTTTACTTTGAGAACCTCAGTGCTTATCTGTTCAAAGAGACCTGTGATTTTTCAAAAAAAAAAAAGCTTAATGAAAGAATAAACATCATATACAACTGATCTGAACAAAAACAGCAGATGGGCTAAATGAAAATGCTAATATCTGATTTATTCAGTGATTTGTCAGAATGGACAGAGGTGACCAAAAGCGGATGAGCTTGGCCTCACCTCCTTCGACTCTCCTCCCTCTGGCTTGTAAGTGATGATGTATTTACGAACGGCGCCGGGCGCAGGGTCCCAGTCCAGCTGCATGGAGCTGTGGGTAACGTCTGTGATCCTCAACTCACCGGACGGAGGAATAGGCACTACAGATAATGCAGAGATACAAAAAAAAAAAAAAGCAACAGACAAACAAACGATGAGAATCAGATAGATGTGCTAAACATCCCTGCTGAGGGGAAGAAAGCCCTAGTGCCACCTACGGGTCACCCCCCGATCAGAGAGAGGTTCACTGGCGAAATCGCCGAACAGGGCGAAGACGGAAACTCTGTAGGCTGTGTTGGGACGAAGCTTCTTCAGCTGGACGTCAGTGACTGTTCCTTTCACACGCATCTGTGAAAGTCAACCACATCACAAGTGAAAGGGATGGTGGACTTGTTCAAGGGGACATGATGGATTGTTTTAATTTTTGTTTTGTTTTTTATGCCACTGCTGAAAAGACCAGGTCGGACCAGCTAGAAATTCTAAAACAGCTTATGAATGATATGGATGCTGAACCAGAGCTATTACATTAACCGAAAGTAAAACTCTTACAAACAAAAAATAAATATCAGTGATTACTAAAAATGTTATCAGTAATACTAAAATAACACTAAGCTGAACAAAGTTCTCACGGCCACAGAGGAAAAGAGGGTTACACATTTGCAACAAAAGAGAAACAACGTTTAGAATACCATGAAAAATGATGGCCAAAAAGTAAATAGGGGTTAATTTTGAAAAAGGGGGCAGAAATACAGGGGATTAGTATTTAAAACAACATTTGCTGGTCTTTTTAGCAGGACAGTTTTAGAACAAATATCTATGGTAGAAATTATGATATTTTAGTCTTGTCTTGAATTCTGAATCCCAATGCAAAAATTATTTTCTTACTCTGTATTTTTGTTTTGTTTTCCGGCACAAATATCTAAACATTCCTAAATCAAGATAATTGTATTATATTGTATTATTATGTATTATCAACATTTTTATTAGGGACACACACAGTCCAAAAAACACAGACAATATATTAAAATGTAATTTTTGTTTAAAGCAAGGACAAATACATAGCATACCCTGTTGGCAGACATTTGTTCTTGTTTCAAGCATAAACCAACTTAATTTTGAGACATTTTTCAGAAAACAAGGCTAAAGTTTGCTTTTCTTACGAATGTTTAGATAGATTGAACTGGAAAATAAGGCAAAACGATTAAGAAAATTAGAAGAAGAAAATACTTTTTTGCAATGAAGACATTATGACTGTGTCTACCAACTATACCAAAAACTCTAAGCATACTCTTTTCTCTTTTTTTTTCTAATGAACAATATTGAAACATCTGCTCTGTCTGACAAGCCCTGTGGACATCAGATTCCCGCCAGAACTGACGTCGAGACCTCTGGATCTTCTCACTGTGTGAAATACTTGAAAGAGGAACTGTGCTAACAAGCCCCAAAGCGCTAATGAGCTGTTATTTTCCAAAAGCTGCAATATAAAGGAGGTTTTTGAACCCAATAAATATAGACCTACCACCTGTGGTATCTACAATATCTCCAAAAATGCTTTCCATTTCCTCTTTCTGCTACAGTATGTCATAGCTGTTGACAGATTTGAGCTGCATAGCACCATTGGGTTTCCATTAGAACATTTTGTCTCTTCCAGTAAGTCCTGATGCTAATAATTAGCACATTTTGTGTTTATTATTTTAAATATTCAGCTTTAAGACTGGACTTTCCAAAAGGCTGACTATATGAGACGGGTCGGCAGACTGGGCAGTGGTTGAAATGTGTGGCGTCACCGTACCTCCTGCTCCACAGAGGGCTCGGTGGCATTAAGGGCCCTGTAGAGGAGCATGTAGCCTGTGGCCTCTTCGACCGCGTCCCATCTCACATTCATGGAGGTGGAGCGCTCTTTGTAGATGTTCATGTTCCTCACAGCACTGAGAGGCACTACAGAAGGGAACATAACTTTTCTCTCTTTCTCTTCTGCTGTTTGATCCCTGACTATCCATCTAAGCGGACTGAAGCTCGAATGGGAACATTGAAGCATTCCGGATGGAATGATGGATGTGTGACAAGATGGAATGGAACGCCGTGAGAGACAATGATTGGATGAGAATGATCATGGGATACTCACGTGATGGATATGTCGGACAGACAAACAGATATGCAAATGTCAACACACAGACAACAAATGAAAAAATACAATGACCCTCTGCGATGCAAAGCAGCATCATGCCGTATGCAACACTGTTACATTCAGAGCACTGTAAAAGGAAGGATGATGTAAGGGTTAAGTCATAATGGTAACTGAAAAAATCAAGGGTTGCAAAAAAGGGTACAGCAATATTAGCAAATACACATTGCATAGCATTTTATTTGCAACTTTTCAGCAACTGACTAAACATCAGAAACTTTTGTTCATTTTTTAAAAAGCAAAGATGATGTTTTATTGTGTGAATCTCACCAAACCTGTCAAAAACTGAACTGCATTTCGAAAAAAATATACAAAATTTCACAGTAGCATTAAAGTTTTTGTATTTACACTGTTAAAAATAAATCACATTTTTCTTCTATCATTCAAAACTTTTCGGTCTGTAAGGCTACGTTCACACTGATGTTAATGCTCAATTCCCTTTTTTTTGCAAGGTCGTTCACATTTCCAATTAAATGCGACCTTTTGTGATCTCTTGTGTGAACGTGAAATGACCCAGAAGTGACCCGCATGCGCAGAAGAGTACTCAACGGTGAACGACGTCACTCGTTGTTTGCGGAAGTAGCTAACGTTAAACATGGATGTCAACAACAGTGTAGTCAACAGCGGAGCTCTTTTTGCAATATTAATGTTATTTTCCCAACGGAGCCAGCAGAATTACAATCTTCTCGTTTTAAGAAGAAAATTAAAAAGAAGGAGGAGAGCAAGGTTTTTGGCCATGGCGTTTTGTGGAGCAGTGTTAGCAACGTCGGTACAGAGAAACGTGTGGATGTGGAGTCGCAGCCAGGAGTGGTGGGATACTGATGTGAGTGTCTCTTCTCGTTCCCACCTACTTCAATGCAGAATTATGACGTTTGTAGCGTATCAATGACGTACGGGTCGGATACATGTGGCCTGGCCGTTCAGACGGAGGTCGCATTTCAAAAGATCGGATACGTATCAGATTCAGGACCACATACCCAAGTGGCCTGGGTCACATTTGAAAAGATCGGATCTGTGTCGTTCAGACTGTCATGAAAAGATCAGATACAGGTCGCAGAGCTGCAAAATTGGGTCGTTTCAGCCTGCAGTGTGAACGTAGCGTATGTTTTGGTAATGGTTTTGAAAAAAATTATCTTTTGCTCAACAAGGCTGCATTTATTTGATAAAAAATGCAGTAAAAACTGTAATATTGTAAAATACTACAACAGTAATCTATTCCTGTGATCAAAGCTGAATTTTCAGCATCATTGCTCCAGTCTTCAGTGTCACAATATGCAGATATGTGCTCAAGAAACATTTCCAATTATTATCAATGTCTTAAACGGTCATGCTGCTTCATATATTTTTTGCAGAAACTGACACATTTTATTCTTCTGGATTGTTTGTCAAAAGAACAGCATTTATCGGAAACAGAGATCTTCTGTAACATTATAAATGTTTTTACTGTAGCTTTCGATCAATTAATGAAATTTTTTTTGTGTGTTTTTTTTTTTTTTTTTGAGTTTTGTTTTGTTTTCTAATGAGACATGTTTTTGTGAGATTCACCCAACTCTGTATTGTGGCAGTACCATGGTACGGTAATGATGTGAGACTTTAGTACCACTGGTATTGAATGATTGCTGTCCTCAAATACCATGGTATTTCCATGGTACTCCAAGGAATTTTTAAGAATACCATAGCATTACCATGTAAAATGTCCAAAAAACAATTGTAAGTATTGCAATGCAATACACTGTATTACCATGGTAAAGAGAAGCGCAGAACCATATCCTCATGTATGTACTTCCAAAACAATAGCATTTATTGAATGTGCAAATAATTTGTTTTTATTTTTATTTTTTGATGTTTAGATACATATTGTTGAGGAATTGGCTCTGGCTGTTCTGGTGATGAGTGGATTGTGGGTAAATGCACACTTACATGTGGTCTCTGATCCTTTGAGGGGGTCGCTGCTGTCCTCTCCCACCACTGAGTGAACCCTCACGATGTACTCCGTCAGCGGAGTGAGATTCTCCAAGACCACGGTCGTCACCGTCCCGTCGACAAACAACTGCAACAGAGGAACAGAAGAAGAGTGAGGACTCACAAGAACAGGACATGACTGTGTTTGCAAAGAAAACGTTTCCAGATTGTTTCCGGACTTCCAGACTTCTGAACAAATCTAGTTTTGGCTCAGCATGAAATGCCTCAAGCCACACTTTGTCTTTCTTTGCTCTTTCTTGCTGTTAATGTGCACTGCGTAAATAGGTTAAAATGAATTGCACAAGTAAGTTAAGGGATTAATAAGCACAAGGGCTAAGGGTTTAATAACCATAACAATGGGCAATAGGAATGGTGATGCTTTTGTAACATGCGAAGTGTTCATACCTGTAGTGGTTCCCCTCCTCCTGCGATGCTCACATACTCTATTCTGTACTTCTCCACGGGGCCTTCAGGGGCGACCCAGGAGGCTCGGAAGGAGTAATGGGTCACTTCTGAGGTCGTTAGATCAGTGGGTGGCTCGGGGCCTCCTCCTGTGAGGGGTAATGATGGTGATCAGGGTTTAACCTTTGACCCCTCACATACTCCAACATTAGACTGTCACCTCAGGGCTGTTTCTGTACTGTTTCTTTAGTGTTCCTGTGGCTCAGTGGTAGAGCAGTGTGTTAGCAGCAAAAAAGGTCATGGGTTCAATATATATATATATATATATATATATAATGATCATATAGGAGTTTTGGTTCATGGCAGAGCTTTCACAGAGAAAACATGTCTCATATTTGACTTTGCTACACTAAAAGAACAGGAGAAGAATTTCCTCCAGAGATTATACAACACTGTAGCAGCTCTCACATTGCTCTGATGTGTCTTGAAATGTCAGAAGATAATTCTAATCAGTCAAAAGTTCACAGAATATTAACAGCATTGTGTCTTTTTTTTCCAGACTGGTCTGCTTTTAGACATTTTTTTTTTTCTTTTGGAGCCTGGAAGGTCTGTCTGTACCTGGATCGAGTTTCAAGGTTTCATCATGAAAAGGTCAAAGCCTTCAGGGATTGCATTATGTAAAAAGGAAAAGAAAATAAAAACCTTTGAGGACAGCCCCATCAACACGCTGACATAATAGAGACACTGCATTTTAGCCACAATTCATCACATTTAAGTATTGTACATTATTATCCTCAAGACATTTTATCAGAAAGAGGTCGATCAGAACTACAGAATTAATGCATTAATATCAGTCTCTTTGTAAAAAATGCCTTAATGCAACCTCAAAAGCGTTTATATGCCACCTTTACAGTGTAAATTTTCATTCTTTTCCCCTCAGAAACACTGTATCTCTCAGCCTCAGTCATACAGTACCTGGACCCTTGACACTGTTACACAGGTTGTTTGTCAGGTCGTCCACGATGTCCAGCAGGAAGGAGAAGTCAGCCACGTTGTACATGTGGATCTCATCGGGATCTGAAGCAATGGATCTCAGCTCATTCTCATCTGCGTTCTTCACACCTGGAGATCAAAACCACAGAAGACACGTTAAAGCCCAGTTAAACTCATCACCCATTGTCTTTCACTGACCAGTCATATCAGACCAAGTCTTATTGACCGAAAGCATGAACCGGTTCTTACCAATGGCGTACAGCTCAATGCCCTGGTCACGTAGTTTCTGAGAGTTGGCGATGATGTCATCCTGAGACTTGCCGTCAGTAACCAGGACGCCGATCTTCCGAGAGTTCGGACGCATTCCAACATTAGCCTTGAAATTGTTCTGAAGGATGTAGTTTAAAGCAAGGCCTGTAGAATAAGAGAATGTTAGTGAGTCTAAATACGCAAGGAGGGCATTAAACCTAATGAAGAACGCTATTAACCCTGTCATATTTGATGTGCACATTTTTATGGCCTCTTTGCTGAAATGGCTGAAAAAATCCTGATAGTTTATAGTCTTAGCAAGTGAAAGGTCTTTTAGTATAATTCTACAAACTCCACCTTCAACTCTGTCTTTTCGCTGTGTAATCTTTACAGTTTTTTTATAAGTAAAAGTAAGAATAACTTGGATATTGTTAGAAATATTTCAGTATAAACACTCATTCGACTGCAGAAACATTTTACTTGATTATCACAATCATGTTAAGCTATGAGTCTCAAATGTTGTTCATCTCTCAATCATCGTTGGGTTGCACTGATTTATGTTTTGATCACCAAACTATGCATTTAAATACTTACAAAGACATATATTTGGGAAACAATAATTAAAAATAAGAGAAAACTTATTTATAAAATATGTATATGTCGTTAGTCTACTATACTGTTATAAAGATCTCATTGATTAACATTCAAGGTGTCAGAATTCATCTTATATTTTGGTTGCAGAAATATCAGCATCTGCATCAAATAGTATTCTTTTGCTCAGTGTCTATGTTTGAATAAAGTCCTCCTTGAATTTCAGCTCCATTATCTTCACTCTATCACACTATGTGAGCCATTGACCTTTATGCATCAAATATAATTCTCAATTCTTTAGATATTTTCAAAAGGTTCAATAAACTGATCCATTTTTAATCGGAGCTGCAATTGACAACATCACGAGTGGAAGACAGTCTTCTACAACCTTTAGGGTTTCACCACAAATCAAGTGTGTTGGGTCTGTCGTATAGACCAGAATAAAACATGATATACCAGTCAGAGTGTTTCCTCCTTTGTAGGGTAGATTGGCCACGGCATCCAGCAGCTCTTTTCTGGTTCTGTGAGAGTTCAGGTGCCACTCAGTCTTTGGGTCTCCACTGTACTGTGCCAGACCTAAAAACAGACAGATACAGTGTTCATAATTACACCCAGAAGAAGATGCCATTGCTCAGAAGTTTCTCTTTTATAGTTCAAAAGAGCTTTTTAAATGTTTGAAGAGCAATAAAACGTTCATGAGGGTCATCAAGGGTCTTTCTTCTCAGGAGAAAAGTCTGAGAAACAGGAGACTTCATATGCATGGCACTATCTTCTCACTAATATGGGGTTCAGGATAAATTTCTCTTACCAATCTGGACACGATCCGGCCCGATGTCAAAGACACCCACCATGCGAGCAATGAAAGACCTTATGGTCTTGAAGTTCAGACGACCGATGCTCCAAGATCCATCAACAAGCAGGATGATATCAGCCTGGGCTGTGGTTTTGCACATTACCTCTGTTTGACCAGAGAACAATTCAGAAAGTCAGTTTAATATTATAAAACAATGTTGTTGAGCAGATGTAAACATACAAATGGATTGTGATTTGTGATGAGGGATGCAGATAAGAGTTTAGACACACTTGGACACACAAAACATTCACACAGTCACACAAAATTGTTTATTTGGCATTTTAAAAACACACTTTTTTTACATTATATATTAAATAACATTTTTTAAACTATAAACTCCATTCTGTGAGCGATGTCTTTGTCTGTGTCCCATCTTGCTGTCTCTCCAGACAACTGAATGAAGGGAAAAGAGAGGGAAAGTGTCGCCCACCTGACCCTGCTCAAAAAGAACATGTTGCATAATTGTGTGATTTATAGATCATTCCCTCAAGCATCAGAAAAGTATAACATTCGGTGGATGTAGCCAGCTAACATTTTTAAATACTGTGGTTATTATGATGTATATGAAATGTGTTAGACATACCTGTGTGGGAATTTCTAAGTAGCAATAAAATGAATTATCTAAGGTTTCAAAAAAAATTAATTGGCCAAGCAGGTGCTTGTCCTCAATTGTAATGTGGATTTCTCACATTTAATTTACGATCCCTTGTACCCTAAACACTAAAGCCAGGAACATACTTTAGGCAAGTAAGCAAACACAGATGCAAACGCACACACACTATCCCAGTGCATTCGTCTCCACAAACAAAACTAAAATACATGATACCTAAAATATGCCTTAAATTGAACTTTTCCACTTTAACAAGCTAAAGATTACAATCAAAAGTCAGCAATCTTCTTTCTCTGCATTATTAGAAAGCCAGGGTGAAATGTTCTCTTTAAAGAAAGATGAATAATATAAAGTTCATGAATAACTGAAAGGACTCTTATTTTCGACTGTAATATATTTTTAAATAAGGTAACACTTCACTTAAAGCCTTTATGTATTATGCATTATAAAGATAGTTTTAATGCATTATGCAATCTCACAAATAATCAATCAACAAGCAATCAAAATCAACAAAAGAGCAATGATATGAAAGTGCTATAACAAGTCTCAGTTAGCTTAACACAGTACACATAGCAAGGTTTTTTTTTTTTTTTGTATATTACATAAAAAGAGAACAAATAAAATACAAAAAGAAGCTAGTATTAGAGGCCTTTATTGCTTTTGTTGATTGTATACTAAATGAAAATAAAATAAATGAATCCCAAATACTAATATGTTTGAAAATGTATGTTATTAATTTTTTTATTTTTTTTTATTTCAATTCACAGGTCAAAGAAGGTTCCAGATATTGATGATAGTTAGGCATTAACGTACAACAAGCAATGTATTTGTTAAAGTATGTATTCATCTTTGTTAATGTTAGTTAATAAAAATATTTTTAGACCATATTAATTAATATTCACGATACAACTTTTAATTTCAATAGTGTGATAGTAAAATAAAACTTAATGTTAGCTTTGTGTGTGTGTGTGTGTGTGTGTGTATCTACACACATACATACATATATATATATATATATATATATATATATATATATGAGAAAAATGCAAGAGAGAAGCATTTTTACTATGACTTTGGGAACCAGTGAAAACCATATACCAATATTTCCACAGAACTAGTCCAAAACTAATTTTGATAGTGCCTGTCACATGCAAATGAAAAGCTGAGCGTTACACCTCAGAGCTCTGGTCTGGGACTATTTGATTTTCCCTCTCCTGCCAGTGTCGGCCGGCCGACTCTCACCGTCGGATCTGTTTGCAATTAGGAGCAACATTCCAGACCAGGGTCAGCCGACCATGTGCAAAGCTTTCATTCTGTTTGACACTTTTTCCCTAACCAAGTTGTAAAGCATAAGTACTTTTGAGCAGATAATCTTTCTTGCTCTTGAAATTCAAGAGTCCTTCCACGCAAAGGCAGAGACATGGCTACCATATGGTGCAGTCACACTGTCTGCTTATTCACAACACAATTAGCTGTGCTGAAAGGTATTTGCCATTACTCAAAGCACTACACTGCAGCCCACTTTTCCGATTCAGAACTGACAAGGAACGTATGCTGTGTTATATATGAGTTCACTAAATCCATACCAGACACGGTAGATTTGTTCCATCTATGGAGTTTTGGAACTCAAGTAACATTCTATATATATATATATATATATATATATATATATATATATATATATATATATATATATATATGTATAATCTGTAGTTTCATGAGATCTGTTGGTTGGTTTAGGAGGGGTAAAGTACCCTTCTCAGAAAGAGAGTAGTTTTTTTATTATTATTAATCTTACCTGGATTATCAAAGGGTGGGGGTTCAGGGGCGTCAGAGAGGGTGGTCTTCTCCTCTCCAGCCAGTGGCATACTCTCTCCTCCATCAAACATACCAAACACACTCACTGAATACTTAGTGCCGGCCCTGAGATGAGAGAAACACAAATCAGTCAACAATCCTATCTATCAGCCTGAAAAGGCTAATAGATCACATTTCATGGTTTTCACATGACATGACACCGTCACATAGTTGTCTACCAGTTTATTTGTATGTATGTATATATATATATATACATATATATATACACTAAATTCGTAGTATGTACAGGCAAGCAGATGAGCACAGAATATAAAAGCAACAAAGTTTCACATTTTCCATAGAAAACCATTATAAAGAGAACTCTCAATGTGCAATTTAGTACATTGCATTCATATTCTGAGCTCGGCTGCAATTTGATTTTTTTTTATCATCACTGTATTAGTTTATTAATTATAAAACAATTTAAATGTAATTCAGTTATAAGCAGCTCTACAGATCACAATAGTATCATTTTCCAGCTCAAATTAGTTCAATGTTGATACAGTTCAGTTCAATAATTGTTGCAGATTTTCCAGTGTTCAATCTAAATATTTGTGGCTTGAAACAGATGGAACTTCAATGGAAAACTGATGCTGAAGATTTATAGATATTTTGCCCTACAGGTCTTCATGACTGAAAGCTAACATTCACATGTTTTAAGAAGTTACATGTTATCCATTTGAAGGTGATTATAGGGTGTATGTTCAACGTTCAACAGACGTCTGTAAATTTTTCATGTGTCTGCTTTGGCGTCTCATACCTTAGCTCCTCCAGAACCACTGTGTTGTCATAGGGGCCAACTAGCAACTCTCCCAGGTCCCTTTCCTCCCCGGTGGGATGGAAGGTGACCTTGTAGCCCTTTACATTCCCAGGAGCATGATCCCAGGTCACCCTGAAACTGGTTTTAGTGGGCTCTGAAGTTTGCAGGTTTCTGGGAGCTTTATATAGAGACACTGCAGAGGAAATATAGGGTGTCAAATTAGACAACAAAGAGGATGAACCTGTTCACAGTCAAATAACTTTAACCTCAACAACTTCTGCCTCACCTCAAGTTGTCAAATATCTGGTATTTACTTACATGTGGTTCCTTCTCCTTGTCTTTGTCTTCCATCACCGAACTTATAGACAGGAACCACTGTGATATCGTAAGGGGTTTGTGGCTGCAGTCGTCTCAGGACTAAAGTGTTAGTGCCCCCTGGTGCTTTGGAGGCCAACTGGCGTGTCTCACCCTGAGGTTTATACGATACCCTGTAATTGACAACATTGCCGGGTGCTGGCTGCCATGTCACTCGCATGGTCCTCTCTGTTTCTTCTGAAACCGTAACAACTCTGGCAGCGGCTGACACTGTCGGGGAGATAAATGAAAGACAATGTCCATTAAATGTTGGACTGATTCAACCACATTCCCTAGGGGTCAGGAACAGCAAACCATCTGAATAATGATAGTTTGTCTGCCAAGATAATCTTGATCCAACACAGACCACAGATCTCCAGACCAGACATGTTGAAATGATTGTACGTCATGCATAAAGCAGACACTCTAAGACTGTCTGCAATGTTCTCTTTTTGTGCCATGACTGGAGTGTTTTTACGCAAGAGGGAAAGGAATGAATTGTCCACTTTTAACCTGCCTATGGAACACTTTCAGATGAAGAGACCTTTAACAAAATGGGAGTTTTATGGATGGAAAATTACACTTCCAAGTTTTCCAAGAATCCCTGATCCAAAAGGACACCGTGTGCTAATGTTGGTATGGAAGGAGGTAAGGAATAGAGTGTTGGCAGCAGACATGAAATGGAGCCGGCTAAGCCAGAACATTGTTTTCAGCTCAACTTTTGGACCTTTTAGATGACAGACAAGAAGATAAACCAATAACAAGTCTTAGCACGCTTAACCAGTGAGTTGCCCCACTGAATAAGTAAGATGATCTCATAAAGTGCTGCACACTGTGTTGAAATCCGGCATCCCTTGATAATAGAGAGCATGTGTAAATCATTAAATCAGCCACTACACGCACTCCATACACTACACCCACCATAAGTTATAACAAGCCACAGCGAAGGTATTTTAGAGGAAATGGTGATAATGACGCAAACCTACAGCAATGATGTTTTGCCCCCACTTGGTGTTGAGCTTATGAAAGGAAATGAAAGCCACTCTTTCACTTCTTCCTCATCAGAATAAACACTGAGACATTTCTGTTTTAAAACTTTTGTCTCCAGCATACTTCAGAGAGCATGTCATTATGTTGCAGAATGTTCTTAAAACAGATATTAACTCGAAAACTGATTTTAACATTTTCTGAAGAAAATCTTAGTGACGCTCACTCCAAGTGCAAAACTGGATGCCAAGATATTGAAATTGCATATGTCTATATGATTGATTGGGTATTCTAGAGGCACATGTCATTTGTAAAAATTTCTTGGACAAAAAAAGTGCCTTTGTGTGCACTATCAAACCATACAGCTTTCTGTTGCTCGACATGGCAAATTCATGGATTTCTTGGAATTTGCTTGAGTAACTTTTTTATCCTCACATACGGATTTCTGTTGATAATTACTAGACCTCACAATCAAGCGATGTTCACTTGCAGAATGCAAGCTTCTAGAGGGCACATAAGTCTGAAGTAACGAATTTAGGTAAATGGGTACAGAGCCAGTGGTAGTTTTGTAGGCAAACATCAATGGCTTGAATTTTATGCGAGCAGCTATTGGAAGCCAGTGCAAATTGATAAACAGAGGTGTGACGTGTATTCTTTTTGGCTCATTAAAAATTAATCTTGCTGCCGCGTTCTGAATTAATTGTAAAGGTTTGATAGAATTGGCTGGAAGACCTGCCAAGATATGGTCTGTCTAGATATGGCTTGGGTGTTATTCTGTGGGTTTGTCAACCTTCGGGTAAAAAGTCTTGGTTACACTATATTTCGATAGTCCACTTTAGACATTCTACCGTCTATAAGTAACTTTGTAACTACATGTCAACTACATATCATCTAAATCTCAGGACTTTGCAACTACATGTCTACTAACTCTCAGAGTACACTGTTATGGTAGGTTTAGGGTTAGTGTTAGGGGTAGGGGTAGGTTTAGGCTTAGTATAAGTTGACAATAAGTTGACAAAGAAAGTGTTAGAAGATATTAAGCAGACAGTCTACTAATACTCTACTAACTGCTAGTTGAAATGTAGTTGCAAAGTTACTTACTGCTTGTAGAATGTCTAAAGTGGACTATCAAAATAAAGTGTTACCAAAGTCTTCATTCATTGTTAAGGCATCACATAAGTCTGACTGAACTCATCTGAGTTACATGAATTAATATGCACAGCAGATTTTTTATTCATTTGCTTGTAGCTTAATTAGGTTGAGTGTCATTTTCAAACTTTTCAGTGACTGGTTCAGATTAGGGCAGATACTTCATTAAGGTTTATATTCATGTCAGTGAAATATTTGGACACTATATACAGCATATAATTTTTTTCCCCTCTCTGGGGTAGGTTACATCAGGACGAGAGGCCCACCTCAGACAAACAGAGCGAGGTAAAGAGTGTTTGGTCATATGCTGGATTCATTACGAAGGCGGGAATTGACTTACCATCTGTGGTCTCCTCTCCATGCAGCGGCTGCCCCTCCTTACTGCTGTAGGCAGCGTAGACAGAAACCTTGTAGCGGGTCTCTGGTGTTAGTCCATCCAGAACAGTGGTGGTTAATTCCCCAGGGACGGTTTTCTCGCCAGCTTCCTCTGAAAAGAGGGATTTCCAGGTGACACGATAATGGCGGACGTTGCCAGGGGCAGCAGTCCAGGATGCTACAAAACTGCTCTCAGTCACATCCGAAGTAACTAGATTTGTAGCTGAGCCGACTTCTGAATGATTGAAAAAAAGATACAAAGGTTTTAAAAACATCATAATAATCTGGTCACAACAAACACTTGCATTAAATAAGGCTACCTTGGTTAACTAGTCTCCCAGCCTGGCCAGGCTGGTAAGGTAGTCATGTTTTAAAGGTTTTAGAAAGACCTCTGACACTTACAGTGTTCAGACTGGAAGACACACTTGTTAAAAAAAATTTGGCCAGGCTTAGAGACTAATTAGACCAACAAAATACTAACCAGGCCTCATTGGTTAACTTGTCTACCAGTATGGCCGAGCTTGTTAGGAGGACATGTTATGATAGTTTTAAACAGGTTTCTAACAGCTACTCAGCCTACGGGACCAACTTTCCAATCACCTAAACCAGTTAACACCAGTTTGGCCAGGCTAAGACCAGCAAAATACTGTATAGCTGGGTTTAAGCAGCCTGCATTGGTTAACCAGGCTGTCCAAGCTTAGGTGGGCATGTTTTGGTGGCTTTAGGGATCTAGTCCAGCTGGGAGCCCTGCTGAAAAAATTAACTACATGAATTCCATATTAGTCCAGGCCGGTTTATACTGGTTAGAGCTGGTATAGTTCTGGTCTAGCTCGGGAACCAGCATTCTGTTCTCAAGCAACTGAGATTGCTGCTTCCCTTACTTGGTCCAGCAAACCAAAAATCCAGCATACCTTATGTTGGTGCCACTAGTGCTGGATTTCCAGCAAGGAGAACAACATGGGCCTTGTCCCAAATATCACTCTAAACCTTTGTGGTCTTCCTCTAAGTCCACAATTTCATGACGTAATGCCACTTTGACTGTTGGGTAGAAGTCAGCTGCAGAGCTAGTCCCAGTGCAGATTGAGGGTACATAACTGCCATAAAGGGGGCACTCAACAGCAACCTAATGAACATTAAAATGACAAATGGGACACCCTATGGTCTCGTGGTTTTAACAGATATGTGCATGCAGTGGTCATTGTAAGCCCTTAAGACCGCAAGTGCACATGAAGTGTTTCATTTGGGACAGGGCCTAGCTAATCACCTAAAACATTTAACACCAGTTTTACCAGGCTTAGAGACTGATTAGACAAAATAAGACCAAACATATAATGTAGATGGGTACAAATGTATTTTATAGGTACAAAAGTTTTTTTTTTAATTTAAATATGAAGAATTTGAGTGAACCTTACTGTTAAATGAGCCTTTATCTAATTCTCCACTAGTCTGTCTAAGACATCGGTAGCTTGCGATTGCTTTGATTTACTCTGTCAGTAACGCATACCCTGGAAAACATCTCTGCAAAAATAATTTCTCTCTCTGCCGCCACACATCTGTCATCACATCTACTTTCCATTGAACACGAAACCAGATCCATTAAACACAGACTGCTAAGACTGCAGATTTTCGCTTTTTGATCTGCGCCATACCACCTACCTATCTTCTCTCTCTCTCCTCTCTCTCGCTCTCTCTCTCTCTGTCTCTCTCTCTCTCTCTCTCTCTCAGTTCTATGTTGAGTGGCCCAAAGCAGAAGAGAGGAGAGGGACTTGAAATGATATGAAATTGTCAGGGTGCTGACAGCATAGTGAACTGCAGTGTAAAACTTTCACGGTAACACCTTTCCCTTTCACCACCCATCCTTATGCTCTCCTGACATTAGGATAGTCACCTGTCTCTCACACATTGAGCTCCTTGGTCTAAAACAAGCCAAACGGGCCATTTGTCAATATAAAACAACCGCCCACGTCAAAGTGAAATTACCAGGCTCTGCGTCATAGCTCATAGACCTGGGAGCATAGGGACTGCAAATCACAGGATAACCGCTGAGGAAAATTATGTCCCTGTTTCTTTCCAGCAAGTGCTCCAAAGTCTTAACTTTTCTTAAACATCTGTACAGGGTTTTTTATGTAGGAATATTTTAGACGTTTCAAAAGAGGGTAAAAAAAAAAGTAGCCAGTGCTTGCCAATGCCAAAGCTGTTGAGATGAGGTTGCAGAGATGTTGAGTGGTTTGGTCATTTTATTATCCACCAGGTGAAAAACCTGTTTACTTAGTAAACAGCAACACACACATTCGTTTTTGCAACATCAAGTTATGGACTGAAGTTTAATAGTTAATAGCTGAAGTGCTTGCATACCTTAGTGAACACCAATAACTAATTCAAGATGAAACAGAGAGAGAAATTAGGACTCCATGCCAGCTTGACTGGATCTGAAGTTGTTTTCTCCGTCCAGGATTAACGTCTGATTTTACTGACAGAGCACAAAGAGGGCAGATCATATGCTAATGTCTTCTGCAGGCTGCAGACAAACTGCCAATGCCAGGCACTGCAGAACATCTCTACTCAGACAACACAAGCTATTAATGAATGTTCATTTGTGGTTTTGCACTGATAAAAAATTTAGCCATTAAACAGAGACACAACAGTACAATACCGTGCATATGTTTATTAATGCTGTCCTCATATTGTTGTGTGTTGAGGCTAGATTAAAACCAGACTACTTTTGGACCTTCACATTTGCTATTTTTCCTTCTTTGATCCTTGTTTTAGCATTCCATCCAAGCAAAATGTTGATGTTAACTGGGAACAGGAGTTCTAGCACTAACGTGACTGTCATCCTGAATTATTTCACTTTGGAGTGCCTGGAAGCAAGACAAATTCTCCAATGCTGTGTCCTTCAGCCCCACACATTCTCTTGACAGATGATTTGACCAGCTTGTGTATATTAAGTGCATTTTTGGCCTTTTGCCTTTATTTCGATAGGACAGCTCTAGGGTAGACAGGAGGCAGTGGGGAACAGGGTCAAGAAAGAGCTGAGACTTGAACTTGCCTGCAAGGTACTCTGACTTTGACTGACACTCTCATGCATATTAAAGATTTTATCCTCATTCAAAGTCTCTTATGCTCATCAAGGTACAGAAAAACAGTAAAATTGTGAAATATTATTTGCAATTTCTAATATTGGTTTCCTATTTAAATATACTTTCAAATATAATTTACTTCTGTGACGCAGCGCTTAATTTCCATCAGCCTTTATTCCAGTCGACAGTGTCACATGATCCTTCTGAAATCATTCTAATATTCTGATTTATTATCAGTGTTGAAACTGTTGTGATGCATAATATTTTTTGAACCTGTGATCATTTTTTTATTCTTTGATGAATACAAATTAAAAAACAACAGCAATTACTCAAAATATTAATATTTTCTAACAATGTCTTTACTATCATTATTTTACTGATAAAAGTATTAATTATTAATTTTGAATAGCAGCGCATATTGTAATACACCCACACAATATCTTTTTTTTTTTTTTTTACTTTTTTTTTTATCAAAGAATCCTGAAAAAAGTCTCACAGGTACCAAAAAATATTAAGCACAACTGTTTCGAAAATCGAACCAGCCAAACCTTGAGCCCCTGATCACGGGTGCCAGCTTTCGCTAAATCTACAAATAACTACATCATGAACAATTTAGCACCATTTTCCACTGGTTTCCTCGGTGTAGCTGTTTCATAGACTTAACCCAATTTCAGGCCCTGGATCTAATTTCTGGATCTTCTCACCCATGTCCACATTCAGAGAAAGCAAACTCTGCCACTGACTGAGTGGAATAAAAAATGACACATCTGAGAAATCGATCTTTAAGAGGTAATGAACCAGTGGGGTGGTCACAAACTGAGAACACATTGGTAATGAACATCTTGAGTGTCCTTTTGAACAGCTGCCATACAAAGCTGACGAAAACATCTCAAGCAACCTTGCATGACTTACACTTGGATAATCTCAAATAGCACACTGATTAAGCTTTGCAACATTTGCATGGGATCCAACTGGACAGCGCTTGATGAGAAAATGAGGTCTGTTCTCTCTGTCCTCACAGAATTCAGCTCATATTCAGTAAAACAGGGCAGAAGTCTTGGATAAGAGACATAATCTGGTGCTGGCAAAGATCTCACAGCCCAAGCCCATTTTCCACAAAAACTATCATGAGACAAAACTCATGCTGACTGCAACCACATTCACCAGATGTTAAAACACAAAGACGCTCTGAGACCCCTGGAGCAAACTGGTGGATTTAGAAAAACAAGTTTACATTTTTGAATTAAGAAGATATGCAAGTTAACATTTGTAACGGCATTTTTTACTATTTAGTTTAACAGGCTGAAGAGGAGATGCAGTGTGAGCTGGTCAGCCCCTGAAGCCCTCGTTTAAGTCACTTCCTAATTGCTTCAACTGGGATTGGCCCCACAATGCACTTTTTCTGGAGGCTGAGGGCAACTAAAACAAAGAAAGCTGTGTTATGCTCCAGGGTATGGAGTTTAACGCAGCTCAGTTTGGAAACGCCTTGTCATCGGCCAAAAATTAGTCACATGTTTCCTTCAGCTCTTCATTGAAAGGCATCTTGAGTCAGCATACATAATGACAAGCCTCTGAAATAAGTGCTTTTGTATAATGAGCGGAGGACAGCCATTAGCAGTTCTGGTTCGATGCTGTAATCGGTAATTTTAATGTGACACTGCTTGAAATCCATCCAAAGAAAGAGATGCTGTAAGTATTGGGCATTTATGGCTGATACGTTAGGGCTAAAAACCTTGGATGAAAATGTTTGGCAGTGACTAACCTTCAGCCAAGCCCACAAGTTAATGGCAGTTCTGACATGCTTTTATCAAGAGAATATTGAGAGAGACGTGTGCGAAAGCAAAAAGGGAAGCTTTTTTTTAAGTAGAAGAAACTGGCTCTTAGTGGTTTGAGACCACTCATATAAGCCAGATAGTAATAGGACACAAATAACTAGCAATCACTAAAAATCAAAAGACTTTGCAATCTATTTAATGACATGATGTGATTTTTAAATTAGTAACTTTAGAAAAGTAGAACAGAGCTATACACTGTATGATTTCATTTTGAAACCCCAAATTCTGATTGCAAGAGTATGGTTAGATTTCAGCAAACCAATATCTTTTGAGGTTTTGTTTCCATTCACTCTCCTTTCAATGCCAAGCATGGGTGAGGACATTCTTACAAGCTCAGCTAATTCATCTGCTGCCCACACACCAAATGCATACACCCGAGCGTGGGGGAATCCACACAGTGAGATCTGTCATTAGATGACACATTTTTGGTATTTTTATTAAGTACATATGTGTAAATGAATTTGTAGTATACTTTGCATTAAACAAATCTATTTCTTTAGGGTATATCTGCCAATATTTGGGAATGATCAGATCTTGAGATTGTTCAGATGGCCCCTATCAGTTGAAAATGCACATTGTAGAAAAAGCTTCCAATGCAATACTGAAGTGCCTTACCTTCCAGAGTGGTGCCTGTTCCCATCAGAGGTGCTCCGAGGCCAGAGGTGTAACGAGCACTGACGAACAGCTCATACTCGGTGTCCGGGGACAGATTTCTCAGCAAAGCAGTTGTTGTGTCTCCTTTAACAAACATTTCTTTCCTTTCCCCACCATCGGGTTTGTAGGCCACTTGATATTGCAGCACATTGCCTGGGGCGGCTCGCCATGAGACCCTCATGCTGGACACGGTCTCGTTGAAGACCCTCAGGTCACGTGGAGAGCCCCGGACTGAGAGAGAATAATAAATATGGGATTCATTTACTTGTTTTAGAATTTCAAGATAAAAGAGTCAAAGCTTCTGACAGTGCTGACCTTCTTTTGTGGTGCCCTCAGTGTCCATGGAGGAACCCGCTCCGCTTGCATACTCAGGGTACACTGTAATACGGTAGGTTGTGACGGGTAGCAGTTCATGGAGCACAATGGTGACCTGACTCCCATCAGTCTGTGCTTCCAGTTTATCTCCTCCACCCACTGGCTCATACAACAGTCTGTACCTCAGCACTGCTCCTGGAGCGGCTCTCCACGACACACGGAAACTGTCTACGGTCTCTTCACTCACCACGAGGTTACGGACAGAGCCTAATTCTGAAATGCGAGAGAAGTGCGTGTTATCAGCCGCATGCAAAAAAAGCTGCACTTCTCACTGATAATCAACTTTGACTATGATTAAATACCTTCTAAAGTCGTCTCCTCCCCTATTAAGGGAAAACTGTCTCCTTTATCATACTGGGCGATGACGTTAACCTCATAAGTGGTCAGGGGCGTGAGATTGGGCAAAATCGTAGAGGAGGTGTCATGAGGAACCACCAAAGAGATGTAGTCTCCAGTTATGTCAGCCGCTGGCCTGAAACGCACCAGAAAAGACAGGATATCCTCTCCGTCAGAAATCCACGAGGTCCTGAAGCTTCTGGAGGTGACCTCAGAAAAGCTTAGCGACTTTGGGGGAACCAAACCTGTATGAGAGAGCACAGCATTATAAGTTTATTATCTTGCTTTCCATGCTTTAAATTTGGTCTTGCTTGCAGATTTGCTTCAAGGGGACCAAGTAATACATTCTAAATACACATGAGTTAAAGGGATAATTCACCTAAAAATTAAATCCTTTCATCATTTTATCATTAACTCATTCTCAAGTTGTTACAACCCTGTACTGTTGAACACAAAAGAAGATATATAGTAAAAAAAAGGTTGAGGGTACACTTCAGAATAGGGACCAATTCTCACTATCAAAAATTAGCATGCCTAATAACATATTGGCTGTTTATTACTTATGAAGCACATATTGTGCATTACCATATTCTACATCCCTAATCATACCAACACCTAAACTTTACAAAAACCTTACTATTCATAAAGAAGCAGACAATTAGTAGTGTATTGAGGCAAAAGTCATAGTTAATGGTTTGTTAATAGCAATAATTAAACCTAAAAATAAAGTGTTAAGTTTCGAAATCTCCATTGACTTCCATAGTATGGGAAAAATACTACTGTTTGTCTACCAATATATTCCTCAAAATATCTTCTTCAACAGTGTTCAACAGTAAAAATAAACTTGTGCAGGTTTGGAACAACTTGAGGATGAGTAAAATGATGACAAAAGTTTCATTTTTGGTTGAACTGTCCCTTTAACACAATCATAAAACTGAAATGTGTAGCGTATAACATCAATTTAGTTTTGAATATGATGATATTGAGATGTTGATTATTTATTGTTCCTGATGTTTATTATGTCTAATCTGCCCTTAACAGATGTTTCCTAGTTTTTGTATTATGAAACCACACTGGTGACTGTCCCAAGCAGGGTGTGTTCATGGATCAACATCTTTTGTTGATCCTGGAACAACATTCCCATCAAACAAACATAGTCTGAAGCCTATCCTTAACTAACTACCCCAGAGCTTATCAGAGGGAATAGATAGACTGACAAGATTGTTGTTCAAATCCCTAACCCTAGCCCTAACCTTAATACTATTTTCATTCCTGAAATGTTATTGGTTGATAAGACTATTATTCCAGGTCCATCAAGGCTGTTGATCCAGCAACATGTCCTACTTGGAAATCATGGAAAGCTCACTCACATAAACACAAACAGAGATGACTGAAGAAAAAAAAACAATACAAATGTAATCGAAGCTAGCACATACTTCTTTTCTTGATGTTATGGAGCTCCTGCTCAATTCTTAGACAGATGGATGTGGTTAGTTCCTTGGAGATCCGCTGAAAAGAGTCAAAGTCTTCCACCTCAAACACATGGTTATCAGCAGGAGCGTTGGCAATCGCCTCCAGCTCGGAGCGCACGGCGTCCTTGACTCCCACGGCGAAAATCTCCACGTCTGCATCCCTTAGTTTGTTGGCAGGGTTTTTGAAGGAATCAGAGGACTTGCCGTCTGTGATGAGCACCATGACTCGGGGCACGTTATCACGAGCGCCACGGGCTGGAATGAAGATCTTTTCCCTTACGTAGGACATGGCCTTGCCAGTGTTGGTGGAGCCCCCACGGTAGGGGAAGGTGCGGACCGCACTGAGCACAGCTGCATTGTCACGGTGCTTGTTCAAGGCAAACTCAGTGTGAGGATCCCGGCTGTACTGAACCAAGCTGATCTGCACTTTGTTGGGTCCGATGTCAAAAGAATTAACAAGCACTTCAAGGAAGGATCTAACTTTAGCAAAGTTAGCCAGTCCTATACTGTACGAGCCATCAACCAGGAGGACAATATCGGCTTGGACCTCGACCTCTAGGGAGCACTCTATAGGGAACAAAACACAAGACTTCACAACCCGTTTGTCTGGAAATTATAAATATGATTATTTTTTTGCATTTTGAGTGTAAGTCAAAAAGTACCAGTTTATAGATAAACTATGAATAGGGTGGATCTGTGAGATTTAAGGCTGGAATACACTACACAACCTTTCCCATGAGTTTTACTATGTAGCATATTCCAGCCTATAATATGATGGTTAAAGATTGTAAAATATTGTACATTTAGATAGGAAAATATTGTACATTTAGTCCCCACAAGGTGATCCAGGAACAGTTGCATCCTTGATCAACACAGTTTGTGATTTTAAATCTGCTGCTCTACGTATTGGTTTCTATGTAAATTGTTCTATGTAATATTGCTTATTTCACAATATTAAATCAGATCAGAAAAGGCCCATAGATACACTCGCCCACAGACCCTCCCCTCAAAATAAAGACAGAAATGGCCAAAATTGGAGAAAAGCAATGGATTAAAGCACCAATTATAAATGGGAATTTGTCTCTCTTGTCTACTTTTACCCAATCGAAAAAACGCAACTTAACACCAGGTGTAAACAGGGACTTGAAAGCATTAATGAAACAAGTTGTTAGCATCTTACCTGTAGACACCTTCACAGGCTGTGTTTTCTCATTGACCACTTGTGGCTTACTAGGGGTCAGACCTTTGAGGGCAAACAGACTGATCTCATACTCTGTCTCAGGAGACAGGTCTCTGACGTTGGCCACGGTGAATGTGGGCCCTGTGTAGAGCTCCTGCTTCTTGGCGCCAGTAATCATGGGGAAGACCTGCAGCTTATAGCCTGTGATGTCACCAGGAGACGAATGCCACGTGATCCTCATGGATTTGGAGGAGATGTCAGTTACTCTGAGTTCCGTAGCTGGTTCAACAACTGGGGTAAAAAAGGATAAATATTTATGATTTATAGATCTTCCATTAACTGGTCAATTCTCTGTGTGTTTAATGGGATTATGTGTGCATGGCCAGTACCTTCCTCTCCGCTTGCAAGCAAATTGAGCTGCTCCTCCACACCGAAGCACACCTGAGTGATGAGCTCCTTCTGCACCTGATTGATCATGTCAAAGTTTGGGACATTATAGATATGCTTGCTGTGGGGAGCGGAGGCCATCTCCTTTAACTCATCCTCATCTGCTCCTTTGATACCTGAAGACATGAAACGCAGCTTGAAATAGTGTTTCATGCAGTTTTGGATTACGAAGCATGTTCAATAGATGTATACTGAACATACCCAGGACAAAGATCTCTACTCCAATGTTCCTCAGGCGTTCGGCGTACTCCCCAACTGGATCTTGAGACTTTCCATCCGTGATGATCATGGCTACTTTTGGGAATCCCTTCCTGGCTCCAGCCACCGCAGTGAACGTGTTTTTCACCAGATAGTCCATTGCATCACCTGGTCGAGCGTGTAAGAAACCGGAACAAATTAATTAATGTCAAGATTTTGTCACACTTTTTTAAGGCGTCCTTGTTACATATGTTACATGTTACTCTTTTAAGTATTTATTTTGGAAGAATTGGTGTTGTTTATGGCTCTTTTTTATGTTTTGTCAGGTAATGGTTTATTTTTAAGCCAGTAGTGTGTTCTAATATCATCTATGTGTTACCACATGATAGACTTACAAGAATATGTGCACACTCCAAGCCAAACCCAATCCCTTCCACCAACAATCCCCAAACTCTGATTGGATGATTAATGTTGACTAGGGCTGTTCCAGGACCAACACAGATGCTGATACGGAAACAAGTCCTAATCAGCCAAATAATGGAATGGCAAATTGTAAATCTTTTACACACCTGTCATGGTATTACCCCCCTTGTAGGGCAGATTTTTAATGGCTCGCAGGACATCAGGCCGTCTGTAATACTGGTTCAGGTTGAACTCTGTCCTGGTATCTGAGCTGTACTGTACCACAGCCACTCTGGTCTTATCCTCTTCTATGTCAAAAGCTCCCGCCATGGCCCAGATGAAACTCCGGATGTATTTAAAGTTTTCTCTTCCCACGCTCCAAGAGCCATCCACCAGGAATACCAGATCTGCTATAGCACTCACTGAACACTCTGCATGAGGAGGCAATGAAGAGGCATTAGAGAAAGCTATATAAGAGTCTACTACAGATCGACTTCACTCTTTGGCATTTGAATTATCTGACATATTAATGGAGAACATTTTTTTGTTGTTTAGTCTATTTGCAACTACACTTGCATGGTTATTAATGACTCCTAAAAAGTCATGTCCTCTGTCTGTTTCCTTTAACAGAAAATGATGCTTCCGAAGCAAATGGAAACTTTCAGTAAGCTTATTTCTGTTTCTTTAGACACCACTCCAAAACTTTACTGTGAAATGTACATCTTGAGAACAGGTTTTCTGGAATTTCGATTGGATTTGTTTTGGCATGATTTGGACTCAAGAAGTGGAATTGGGTCAGGACCGTAATCCTTTCCACTAGTTGTGATGTCTGTGTGTGTGCGAGTCAATGAGTGAGGCTAGAAAAAGCCCCCTCTCTGTGTTATAACAGTACAAAGCAAAGTGTTTTATGAGCTCTGATTCTATTTTAATGCTTTTTAATTAAAGGCATTGCCAACCACAGCCTTGAGCAATCTTTCTTTTCGTGACCAAGTTTAGAGGAAAAATGTGATGTAATACCCTGTATATAAAATTCCCTTTCATATGTGATAAGAAAACTAACATCTGGAATGATGAAGAAGTGGTTTGATTGAATCTACTCACTGACAGCCTCTGACGGTGGCCTCTTCGTTCCACTTGTGTTGCTGGATTGAACTGTAATAGCAGAAGAAGTTAGCCCTGTGTCTTGGAAGCTCACATTTCCTTTCGGCAAATAGATTTATCAAATCTAATAACCAACAACATCTCATTTGTTGTACATTTGCAAAGAAAGTCTCGAACTAAACTGGATTTTTTTTTTTTTACATTTTTTGAAGAAAATGTGAATGGTGTGTTGTCAGTGCTTGAAAGAGTAACTCTCTATTATATTTTGGTCTCTAGACAAGACTAAAGTTACCAAATTACCTTTGTAAGATATTAAATGTAAACTGTTCTTGAAAGTGGCTTTTAAAAGCAAGACTACAATTCCTCTTCTTTATCCCATAAGCCACATGACTTAAAACATCACCCATGTCCAAGTTTCAAGTCAAAATGTAACACATGAGCAAATCCCTTACCATGCATACATGCAATACCAACAGTTGCTTGTTTTAAGATACAGAACTAATAAGAAAAAGATATAGAGGATGTCTGTTGTGCACGCACTTGTTATTTGTCCAAGGATAGGGATACTTTCTTCAGCACCATCAAATGAACTGATTGACACTGAATAGTCTACATCTGGAGTTAAATCTGTGATTGATGTGTCTGAGGCCGAGGAAGGGAGACTGAAATCTTTCAAATCATCTGGAACAGATAACAACATATCGAGTCAGAAGATAAGTCCCTCGAAGCCGCTCAAAACACATGCAGCTGTTGACATCACGCACCTGTGTCTGATATGACTTGTATTCTGTAGCCCTGTATCTGAGACGAAGGCCTCCTCCATGACATATGCACTGTGTTTTCATTCAGGATTTTAAATTTCAAGTCTGAAGGAGGCTCCACTGCAAACAAAGGGTTAATAGAGTCACGATCACCAGAAATGGCAATATTTGAATTAATAATAAATTTAGCAAAGAAACGTTAGACGATTTTCAACAACCCCAACGACAAACACTTCAGGACTGAAGTTTAGTTGTTTATTGTTGGGCGAGACAAACAGATCCAACAGTAAAGGTGACAAAACACGACGTAAGAGAGTGACGGAAGCCATTTCGGTTCAAATGGCCCTTTCTTGAGTTGCAAAACCTGGAATCTCACGGTCTGCAGCTCAAGCAGAGAAGAGCTAAACACATTCCTATCACAAACAAAATGTCGTCGACAGACCATCCAATACATGCTGAATGCGTTCAATACAAGGCATGCCCGGTCACTGGAAGTCTGGTGACAAAAATAAATCATATCAAGACAATGTTTCCATTCCCAAAATATTGATTATACAATGGAATCAAGTTTTCGAGATGTCAGAGATGTCCAGATGGCTCTGTCCGGAGTAGAGAAAAATACATATATGTTATATATACGCTTTGTATATATGCATATATTCCACAAGGGCTTGAGTACTGACAAGTTTTACTGAAGGCACGTATCCATTGCAAATCTCAAAAAAAGAATACACAACTTGTCGTGACAGACTTTTGTGTAGTTCCTTTTCACACAGAAGATGTGCTTGACAAGACAACAGTCGATCCGCATTCGTCTGGTTGTCAAAGTGTCATGCACATGTACATGGGTGAACAACTTCTTACACTGTTCCCATGTACAACACAAAGGACAACACAACAAATGTATTTCAAAATGATATTCTGTTATAGACATTATTGACACGCATTCTACATCAAATCGTCATGGATCACATCTCAGAAGGAGGGATCTAAGATGATAAGATGTCCACTAACGTACTCAGCATCCATGTTACATCTGCATGCATGAATGCTGATGACTGATGTAAATCTCTGCTGTCAGAATAATGTCTTGAATGCAAAGAATGCATTGGAAAAACAGGCGATGTCATCCGAAATGCAAACAACAGGTGATATTAAACATGCTGAATATTACAGAAATGATTTAGTATATTTAGAGTGCAGCTTGCAATATCACATTCTTAAATATAAGGGCTCCTAACAATATTTTAGTTCCCCAAAGAACCTCTCAGTGAACATTTCTCAAAAGAACCTTCTGTGCAATAGAAAGGTGCAATGGATGTTCAAGATTCTTTGTGGAATCTTCAATGACAATAAAGAACCTTTATTTCTTAGAACACTTAAAACTTTAGATGTACTTTGGAGATTAAAAAAAAGTTATTGATGTTCCAGTACATTATAGGTTCTTCAGCTCAGTATTTTACAATTTTAAGCAGTAGAACATGATTTGATTCTATCTGGAACCTTTATTTTTAAGAATGCATTGTAGAGTTCTGTAAACTAGTACATTTATTACTAGTCTTCATCGACAAGGTGATGAAGATCCACAGTGTCTGCTATAGATCTATGATCATCTATAAGAGCAGATCTTCGCTCTAGAGACTTTACCATGCACTACTGTTCTTAATTGTTCTTGACGGCCAGCTGAATAATGAGGACGGGAGGAAGAAGAAGGAAGGAAGAAGCGTCCAGAGCAGCAGAATATCATTTTAAAATAAACGGTGGAGGAAGCACACCAGGAAGACGACACACAACACGACCTGCTGGAGAAAGAATGCTCACCAACCTGACGCGTCAAACTCAAGCGGTCTGAGCCGATTCCCTTCATGTGTCCGAACAGGCCTGACCCATGAGTCTTCATCTTGTGTCACGGCCCCAGCGCACGCAAACCATGTGTGAAACGCTACCTACCACTGAGCTTTAAAATGAGCTGCGCAACTGTTTTAATAATGGAACATGACAGCTTTGTTGACTCTGTTGACACAAACGTCGGCTCGTGTTAAGATTCTGGAAACTTCAGGATGAGGAGGCCCATCAGGAGAGCACTTCTCTCATCCCCCGGAGAGAAGTCTGCCCCGTGTCAATAACCTCCAGCCAGTCAGGCATTCGTTCTGGCTAGCGCCGTTGCCAGGCAGTTGGGAAAAGAGTCTCCCGGAGAAGCCGAGCAGATGCCAAAGTAATTCCACAACATGTGCTGACATTAAACATTACTGCAGATGAACTTTCCGTATGGATTGCAACTCAGCGTTTTCGTGATACCTAAAAAGGCTCTTTGTCTTTGTGCTGTCTGAGGACTAATTCAGCCCTCTCGTGTTACATCTTTCCATTCTGTTACAACACGCGCAGAAAAAAAAGAGAATGTTTCCATTTGGTTCTCCAGTTGAATCAAACTTCACATTCTCGCATCACTTTCGCTCGAGACTGGCTAAACTGATGCTGTGTGGTCACTTTAATTACAGATCCGTCTTAAACTAAGACAACTTCAAATCATGCGGTGGAAAACATTTGTCCATTTTACTTTTGGAACCCATTTAGTTAAGCATAAAGTACATGTGTTTTTATATTTTCAAAAATTCATTTTATGTGTGTATCCAGCTCAGTGTTGCCTGCCAAGGTTGTTTTGATTATTGATCTTGACTGAGATCAGAAAATATCAGATTTATTTTAATGCATGAAAAACTGTGTGAAAGAATTAAGGATAATGCACATTTTATAGCAAAAAAAAAAAGTTTATATATGGATAGTTATGTCAGTGTATTACATGTTTTCACAGTGTTAGACATATTTACATCGCACATTTTAAACTATTTGTCATTAGAACAAAAAATATTTTTATAAACTCAAAGCACCTATTCAGGTTCAGTAACCTAAGAGGCATAAAATACTAATTAAATATTTAAATATGCATATACATAGAAACCAGTCATAAATAAAGAATAAATAAAATCAAGTTTATTTTAAGCCTTTTTATGGGAATCCAGCAGTGAATCCAACTGTGATTGGATGCGGGGGAAAAATAGAATCGATTTCATTCCCTCTGGGTGGGTTTTGAGCTGAAACTATTTCTAGGATCTGGCAACCCTGATCCAGCTACACACAGTGCAGTAAAAATAAAAAAAATCTTAAAACTAACACTGTGTTTTGACTTTTGATAAATGTACATTTGAGTTTGACTTAAGATAATTATGTCTCTGCAAGATCTTACTGTAAAAATCTGAATTTTAACCTTTTTTCCGAAATGTAATAATGATGCTTTTGTAACAACGTTCTCATCTGGGCTCCTGTAATTACCCAGCACTAATGGTGAATCATTGGGCACTAACTGACTCACAGAGGAGGTGATGACCGTCCCAGACTGCAGGCAGGCCTCGCAACAAATGGCAGAATGTGGCTAAAGATTTTTCATACTAAACATATTAAGCATAAAAAGATCGATCTTTTGTAATTCTCTGTGTGTGTTGAAGCACACTCCTCTATGTAGACTGGAATCACAGACAACATTGCTGGAAAAACACTTCTTTAAAACAAATAGAGCACGTCATTTTCATTGAATAGATCATTAGAACTATATTTCTAGAAATGTATAAACTATAAGGCTATAAATTATAATATATAAATGCATCGTGTTGGCCAAAGTTGATTTATAAGAAGAAGTAATACAGTTTAATATAAGATATTCAACAAGCAATGTACGCTTGGCATCCAATGAATGAATAAAAACATATTTCACTCTAAATGTTTTAAAAGAGAAGAGAGACGGGTGGCATGGACTATACCTTCAGCCTCTACTGAATTCAGTAATATAGCAAAGAGTGCAGCGGCAGCCAAAGACAGCCTGATCTTCATGTTTACACACACAGTCAGCTGCTCATTAATTAATCTACAAAGAGAGAAAAAGAATTATACTCATCGTTATTTCTACAGTCATTGCACAGTGCTATACATTAAATAATGCATTCAATGTGTGTTTAGTTTTATTTTGTACTAAATAAGTGTGAATCATTTTAACACCTAAACATGTAAATGGAAATTAAATGAAAGAATCTCTCTCTCTCTCTCTCTCTCTCTCTCTCAGAAGTAATGTGTGTAGTTACTTCTCATTGAGACACGGCTCGTGAGCGCCTCCACGTGGAGCTTGACACAAGTGCAATGAAAATGCATAACCATTCATCTGATTTATAGACCAAAGACCAAATCAACAACTACCCTATATAGCAGAATTATTTATTTGCTAAACATAAAAAAAACTCTCGTTTTACCAAAATGTAAATATTTTCAAAAAAAAAAAAAAAAAAAAAAAAGACGTGGCAGAGGTTTAATAAATTAAAAAATTAAAAAATCAATAAAAAACATGCATTAATGAATTACAAAATTGTGATAAAATCCTCTAAATGTCTCATAAATCACTACGAAATTCCAGACATTAAAACTTCCCAAATAGCCTAAGATTAAATGTTAATTTAATTCCTTGAACACGTTCTCTAAGAAAAAAAAATGCATCGGTACAAATCTAAAAACTCCTTTGAGATGTGTGCATGAAGTGTAGAAATGGTATTCAGACCTGTAACCGTCCGTCAGTCTCCCGAGTGAAAGTGTGAGAGCCTCCTCTCTCTCTCTCTCGCTCCTCCAGCTCTGAGGGAAACCTCTGAGAGAATGGGAGGAATCCGAGCTCAACCTGACTCTAAATAGGGGGTTGTTCCCAACTTTACTCCCTTACGAAACTCCTCAAGAATGGAGCCCCCTCTTTCACATCCGAGATATGGGACTAGACTACTGTAGAAGAATCCGCTTCTGTGGGATGCAGATGTGCTGAGCTATTCAACTTTAATAAGAGAAATGGACAGGCTGTGCTTGGAAAAGATGGGTGAGGTCACTAACTCGAAAAATTATTAGAATTAATGAAATATACTTATTGGTGAAATGTAGGCTACTTTTTACGTACAGAACGATTTAATCGTTCAGCTACCTCACAGAAACCAAAACTGTATTGTGGGCTAATTAAATCCTCGTGTTTAGACTTACTTTAGCCCTCTTGAAAGGGGAAAAAGTCGATATAGTTTTATGGCAGGGCTGTCTACACAAGCACATGACCGCGTTGTTAAAAATGAAACTGACTACACTTCAAACGAAGCATCGATGCGAAATTGGGAATATATGATTGAACGTTTGCGTGACCTCATACACAGTCGTGTTAATATTATAATCATACTGAAGCACATACTTCACTGCCCGGGTGTGTTTCCTCAGCAGTCGACAGAGATAGATTCAAAACAGAAAAAAAAGAAGGAAAATAATGGAGTGCGTTTTCTACTTTAAAACGTCACGTCTTCGTTGCGTTATTTGCCATTTATTTGTAATTGTTCGTGAAATTTACTAACAATGCCTGAATGAAAACACCAACCTTTTTTCAGCACAGAACAGTTTTTCCTCATGATTACCTAGAGCTAAAAGTCATTACTTTTTTTTTAACACGTTTATTATAACACTACTAAGCAAGATTTAGCCTATTCATAATTCAGCATAAAAAGCAGAGATTTCTTAAAAAAAAAAAAAACATAATACTAGCATATTTTTAACATAATTATCATACACTATAAAGCATAGCTGAACAATTATCCACCATACTTAGTTAATATGTATCTATATGTATTCATTTTCTAAATGCAGTAATGGACCTTATTTTGAATGATTCATTCATGAACATGTTTAACATTTTTATTTATTTATTGCACTTATATCAGTGTCATAACTGGACCAGAGATTAAAACAACAGACATGTTTTGGTGATGCATAAGCCCCGCCCCTGCCTTTTTAAGAGCCACGCCCACACATCAACATCCAATCAAGAACCAGCGCACAGAACCAAAGCCCCGCCCATCACAGGATGGAAGACCAGATCTGTAACTACTTCTGGTGCATCATAACTTTAAATCTAATGAAATATTGTGAAAATACGGTTGAGAGGAAATCTTCAAACACAGACGGCCAGTGGAAGGTTTTATTACATAATTAATGATTGCTCTTTACAGTACAATCAATAAATATTAATCCAATGTAATGAAAATAAGTGACAGGACACACAGAGATCTTTAGAGATCTTTACAGCTCAGACACATGAACAGAGAAGCACGTTCAGTTCTTCTTCTTGGGCAGCGCTGCATCGATCAGTGTATACAGCACATAACCAGACCCTGAGGAGAGAAGAGACGAGACGAGTGCTGTTCACACAGACAAAGAACTGCATATTCACACATAGAGGATACCAAGAAACTAAGCAATATGACAGTGCCTTTGAACAGCCTTAAAGACTTTTAACTTGAATTAAAATGACTGGGATCCAAACTTCCCTGATATGAGTAACTAGAACTAACTGTAATGCTGTTAATAGAAATAATTACATAGTTTGATACAGTTGCAAACTATATGAATTAACAGAACAGTGGAATACAGGAATTAATTTAAAAAAATAAAAAATACATATTTTTCAAAAATGTTGTGCTTTCCTCCATAATTCATTATTCATTTATTTTCTTTTTTGTTGTATAGCAGAACCCACAAAAACATTATTCAATAATTACAGCTATAACAATAATAAAATTATAATAGTAACAAAGTATTTTCATTTTATATATATTAATTTTACATCCATGTTTCAACTTAAAACAGTAGCACTTTGCCAAAAATAAAAGGTTATTTAAATTAAATATATATATATATATATATATTCGCTAGCACACAACATACGTGAACTACTTTCTGTTGTATAGCAGAACCCACAAAAATATTATTCAATAATAATAACTACAACAATAATAAAATTATAATAGTAACTTTAAGGAATATTAATTTTACTTACATGTTTTAATTTTAAGAGTAGCACTTTGCCAAAAATAAAATAGCTTTTTTATTATTATTATTATAAAATAAAAGATTAAATACATTTTTAATATTTGATGCCTTCATTTGATTACCACAGTTTTGATAATAATTTTAAGCAGTAGATTTTCTTTACAAAATACATAAATAATAGTAATAATAAATTCAGTTGATTTGGCATGCTTTTTGATTATTACATTTAACGAAACCATTCAATCGGAAAATAAAAAAGGAAAATAAAAACAGAATTTAGGGGAAAACATGCAATTGATTTCATTGGCCCCTATTAATGTAAAATTTATTTGCTGAAGTTATTCATCATTACTCTATTATATACCAACACACTGATTTCAATCTCATTTAAATGGGATAGCAGATAAATAAAATGAAAAGCAGATTAAGCATGAATAATATCCTGGCCAGCCACATATCTACAGCTTACCAAAGACAGTAAGAGCCATGGTTGCTCTGTACAAGAGAGCATCTGTCGATCCTCCCTTCAGATGAACTGGCATGCCATTGTCTTCCTGAAAGAAACAAGCCACACTTCAGCATCTGATGCAGGAGCACGCACTTTTGGGGGCCACACGCGTGAAGCATAGAAACAGACTGAATTAGAAAAGCCAAATTCTCAATTTGAAAGTAATATTAATGCACCAGCTATAGCTTTATGTCTGTGTTTTAAGAAAACGTCTTGTTTCGATCCACTTCTCTACGATCTTAAACGGATCAGAGTCAGACAGAGAGCACACGTCACAGCCAACCCTCGATCAGTGTGTCAGCGTCAAAGCCAGTGCTGTCACAGTTATAGAAGCTTTACACTGCTCCTTTACTTTCACTTTGTACTCTCTCAGCATTACAACACATGCAATGATTAGTAAATACAGCCTACTACAGAAGTGAACCCTACGAGCGAGTCATCTCGTACTTATCTGTTCATCCACACTGGACCATCAGTCCAGAACCTGGGAACACATTGAGCAGTCTTGACTTTAACAGCACCATTAGCCAGGTCCAAAGGTCAAAGAAAGGTCAATAAAACTGAATGAGTGTCTAAAGGTGAGGTTGATTTGGATCCGAAGTGGAGGACTGACCTGAAACAGCTTCTGCTTGTGAGGGACCTTGTTCTCCAGCGGTCTGCGAGCAGAGCTGGACAGAGTCCGTCTGGAGACCTGCTGCAGGCTCTACTAACACAAACACATAACAATTAGACTGAGAATAACAATAATAAACCACAACACATTGTAAAGCTTTCCATGAAGCTCCAGTTCATCGACCTTGAGAAGGACTGCTCAACCTAACCAGATGGATTAATTAGCATATCAGTGTACTAATAGAGAGTTTTTATATTTCTTACGGAGCTCGGTTTTACACAGAAAAGCACCGATGTTGCTCTGTAACGAACAGGAGGTCACGAGCGATGCTCCTGCTAGGCTAACGCGTTTCTGATTCTGCTCAAATACAAGCAAGCTCTGTAAAAGAAAAGACTATCCATCGCTTTCTGTACGTGAGTGGAATGAGGACACGCATGAAGATCTTAAATCTCACCCTTAAGTGCCTAAACATTGTGATAACTTCTCCTTCAGGAAGCCGCTCCAGCACAAGGACAGTTGAAAATGTCACTTCCTTCTTCTGCTCGAGACGAGTCTGGCGCACGATCAGCAGCGAGAGGCGCATTACTGCCCCCTACCGGACAGAGCCGTTCAGAAGATCCGGTGCTTCAGAGAATCGGTTCGTTCGGACAAGTCACGTAGTCGTCATTTCCCGGTTTACGCTTCGTGCGTCTTTAGACACATTTCTGGTATTTAATTCTTTGTTTGTGTGTTGGTGTTAATGCAAGTAGCATACATTTAGTCAAAAATGTAACATTTTATCCTAATTTCCTTTCATAAAACTGTTTTTATACCAGGTAGGCCTAGAATAAATAGTTACATTATGTAAAAAGGGTATTATACTGAAATATTATTTTTGGTAGTTATGATCATTCAGGAGTGATGTTGTTAATAAAATATCAATGTCACTGAAATAGGACCTACGTGTCATTTTTTAAAACCGATACACAAGGTGTTTCGTTCAATGTTATTATTGATAAATTAAGCAGTTTTTATTTTACTACTCATAAGAGAAATGTTAAAGAACTTTACACATAAAACCAAACTTCTTTCTTAAATTTACTAACACCTTGTGTGCAACAAAATCTAAACAAAAAACAAAAAGTCACTATGCAAAATTCATAAGAAACGGATACATTACTAGGCTCTTGGGGGAGAAAAAAAACTAACACTAACTGAAATCTTTAAAAAATATATATCAAATTAATTTCCAACACTCAACCTTTGCCTGTCATTCTTCCCACAGTCACTGGGAGGCACATTAGGAGCAGATAGATGCTCTAAAAATCAACAACAGTAGTAGTTACAGATGTTTAAAATATATTTAAGTGGAGAAATAAAGCACCACAGCACAACTCAGCACTCATGCATTTGATGTTTATTATCACACAACTCATGAGCAAATGAAACGACTTCGGCTCAACCACAGACACAAGATGATAAACGATCCTTAGCTGTTGCAAAACACACACATACCTTTTTAAATACACTGCACAGAGCAAGCTTTTAAAAGAAGAAACTAAAAACACACTTGCCTTAAGCATATCTAGACACTCACAGCTCAGCATTTTAAATAAAGTAACATAATCCGTCAAAATATCAGAAATATTGCATTCTTCTTACATGTACCATACCATTAGCAACACGGATGAATTTCACCAAGCCTGTCCAAAACACCTCAAAATCAAACGAGAATTTCTATTTTGCACAATGTGTATATTTAACGTCAATACAAAGTGCTTCATAGCCTGTATTATTATTAAATATGATCTAGACACGTCTTTGTAGTGGGAAGCATTTAAATACAGTCTGTATGACTACACATCACCCAGCTCCTCTAAAACACTTCATGTAGAAAGACCATAAAATATAAAGCTTTGGTGTGGATGAAGTAAAAGCTTAAAACACTGCCAGTGCACACACAATAGGTTTCCTCTGAGCAGCTGTGTGTGTACAGCAGCGTGAGACACGACGACTGGACTCTCACGTCACTGTACACCGCAGTCTGCCGCTAGTTAGTTAGGGATGTCAGCGTTGTTGTTGCGGTTGCCGTATTTATGGTGGATGATCAGAAGCACCACCCCCAGGAAGAAACAGACGGAGCCCACGGTGATGTAGGCGATGCCAAGGAAAGGGTTCTTCCCTCCCATCCAGGAGATCGTGCTGAGGATCATGCGCTTGCGGCCGTCAAAGCTGCGCACGGGGTAATCTGGGTTCACAGCATTAAAGAATCAACATGCATTTGACCTCAAACACACTTCGACGATGGGTTACACTTAAAGGGACAGCTCAGCCCAGAATGAAAACTCTGTCATCATGTTGTTCTAAACCGGCATGAGTTTCTTTCCTCGGTCAAACACAAATTTACCATACTGTTGAAGTAAATGTGTAACGGCAACTGTTTGGTTTACCACATTCTTCAAAATAGCTTCTTCTGTGTCAAACAGAAGAAAGAAGCTCAGAACGGTGTTCAACATCTTGTAGCTTCAGGAAATGATGACAACATTTTGATTTAGGGGTGAACTGTCCCTTTAAGATTAGACATTCTATAGATAACTAATATATATATATATATATATATATTCATACATACCACTCCAGTTAATTGTTTATATTAAGAGTTTCAAATTCTGAAGTTGTTTAAATATTATCCAATGAAATATTCACTTATTTGCACACATTTCTACAAAGCCAGGGGTTTAAAGAAGGGATTTTGGATTTCTCTTTGTATCAGTCTATAAATCGGAAAATACAATCAACCGCTAATAAAAGGGCTGAGATGCTGTATGAAATCAGGTGAGTGATATATGAACAAGCCCTCTGTAAAACTCTTCACAATAAGTTTGGTGTAATGATTTTAGTGCTGTCTTTATGTGCTGTAACCTACAGACACAGTTAGGTAATGTGCAATAAAATGTGTATTTTGGATGGTTTTTTTTAACTAGTCTGAAAGAAGACATTATGGAAAGCCAAAATTCCAGTGCATGAAAATAAAAAATGAAATGCATGTGCTAATTTTGCTAGATATCCTATATGCTAGATCTTGTTTTCACCTGCTACACTGAAATAAAGATTAATGTAGGCTTAACTTTGAAACAGGTTTTTTAGTAAATTTCACAATAATTTAAAGAAACTGCAAGCAACACTTTTAATTAAACGTGACTTTTTTTATAAGTTGAAAAACTCAAATAGTTGTTTTTGTGTGTGTGTGTACAGCATACTCACCTGATGATTTCTTAATTTGACAGAAAAACACTTTTTAAAGAGTGCATCCATCTGACTCTTACTCATTACTCTGTCTGGTTGTGAAGGATACTGTAGGTCACGTCCAGGCTGTAGTTTCCGGGCGGTAATGTGGGGGTCATGTTGTCCTTCTTCTTCTGGATGATGCGGTAGAGTTTCCTGAAGGTGGGGAGGGCAGCGGTCCTCATCCACACGATGAAATCCTCATTGATGAAACCGTTGTTGTCAGGATCAGACGGGTCCAGCTCGTAAACCGCTTTGTGCCAGTTTACAGGTTTACTTGTATCTGTGATGACCAATAACGCTGGTTAGAGTCGTGGAGGAGCATCATATTTGACACACCAGGCTTTAATGGCTCACAATACAATATGATACAGTAGGAATTAACACCTCACTTTTACTCAGAGTACTCCAAACATGCAATGACCAATCAGTAAGATGTCATTCTGATGCTTGTAATGTAAATCAATGAGATCTTTATAAAGTACAGCAGATACTTAGTAGATAAAATGATCTCAATAAGCTTCATGCACCTTGGAACACAACGGAGAGGTTGTTGTTGATTCCTCCTGGGTTTCTGAACTTCACATGCTTGTCAGTCCACCAAGCAATGCCCGTCTTCACCAGATTAATAGCTATTCTGCTTCCGTTTGGATGGTTATAAAACAGCTCCAAAGTATCTACAAACATGAAACAGATTTCAGAAGTGAAGATATTTCCACCCTAGATGACTGGAGTGTATAATGCATGATTCGGGACACTGTGAAAGTGTTTGTCTTACCATTGAAGAGACTGTTAGCAATGGCCCCGCAGGGAGCGATGGGCTTCTTATCACTCGTTCGATAGGGTTCACACTCTTTACTCGGGTTCTGCACAACAAAGACTTGAACACTTGAAGACGATATGACTTTCTGAGCTTTCAATTCCATCATGACAGAATGTCTCACAAATTATTAGCTATACGCTCGTCATGGCTGAAAAATGACAACTTTTCAATGAAAACTAAGCAGTACATAAAAACATTGGACACTGGAAATGTATAAAGTTCAGTAAAACCAGATATTTATACGCAACAAAATGCCAGGAAATTGTACTCATGTTTTTTTTTATTAAAGATCCTCAAAGCACTCACCAGTAAAGAGCTCTTATCTCCATTCAGCTGACTGTCATCTCTTGATTTGACGTAACGTCTGTGGTTTTGATAGAAGTTGGAGAGTCCATAGTACATAAAAACATTACTCTACAAAAGAAAAAAAGATGTACACTCATAAAAAAAATATATATCATCAGGTGACAAGGCACAAAATCCTTTGTCGTGGGGCTATTTCTGTTATTTGCTGTATAGATGCACATTCACAGGCAGTTTATTTATAATTGATCTGAATCCTCTATGAGCGGGAAACACTTCTATTTAAACCTGTTCAAAGCATAATCAATAAAATCTCCTCTAAAATGCTAATGCATAATGCACGAGATGAGAGCTAATGCAACTTTAGACGATATATCTGACCGATAAACAGTCCTAATGGACCTGCAGATAAATATATCCAACTTTAAAGAGCAGCCAATGTTTCAACAGTGTAGACAAGAAAAGCCTCCAAGGTGATTGATTACCTCCGGCCATATCACAAGAGAAAAGAGGAAAGATAGGAATTAAACATAACACTGAAGCACATATTAATTTACAGTAAAAAAAAAGAAAAATATGAATTTAAATATAAATTTGAATAAAAAAAATAACAATAAAATAAGCAATATAAAATATACAATTAATATTTTAATTAATTATTTCTTTTTTAATTTAATATATTTTACTATTAAATGTTTGGGTATAATGCTACATTTACTTTTGTCTCATGGCCCTCAATCAAGTCTGATTTTTGTCCATTCATATTCAGAAGTTACTACTGTAGACCTGTTATTGACTGTTAACAGCCTGCCATGAGCTATCAAACTAAATACTGTGTAATTGTAAAACAAGTCAAAGGTATCATGTGTCTGATAACTGGAATTTTTTTGGAAAGATGTATTTTTAATGTTATTATGGCTGAACAATCAATACCAGAGCAAGTAACAGTACAATCCAATGCACACAGCATTTGAGTTTAGTATGACTTTTTTTTTTTAAGAAATCAATCCTTGCATTCAGCAGAGATGCACTTAATTGATCAAAAGTGATAGTAAAGACATTTATCATTTTTGATCAAATAAATGCATGCTTGGTGAGTATAAGGGACTGTCCAAAACAAACAAAAACTTACCACCTCTGAACTTGAACATAAAGGGAAGTTTAACTGAATAGTGACCAAAACCAATGCATATAAAACAGGAACCTGATCTGAACTGTAGAGTCCAGTGGAGGAAGTGTAACAGTTTGAAGCTGCTTTGGTATTCTTGAAACAGGATGGCCTGCCATCACTTACAACATAAACAATTAGAAATCTCACTCTTGATCTTATAGTTACTCGTCTAATTGTGCTCTTCATCTAGTTATAAGATTAGCTCTGTGATCTGAGCTTCAAGTAACCAGGTGTATGCAGAGATAAGTGTTTAAAGGGATAGTTCACCCAAAAATGGAAAACGTCAGTAAATACTCACCCTAATTTCATTCCAAACACATAAGACCTTTGTTCACCTTCAGAACACAAATTAAGATGTTTCTGATGCATTTCGAGAGCTTCCTGACCCTCCCATAGACATCAACACAACTGAAATGTTCCCAGGTCTGTAAACACAGCAAGGACATCAGTAAAACAGTCCATGTGACATCAGGGGTTCAACCGCAATTATACGACGCTACGAGAATAAGAAAACAAGTATAACAACTTCATTCAACAATTCTTCTCCTCCAAATCAAGCATTCCTCCTACTTTACAGAAACTACCTCGATGCATGCGTTGTTTACGTGCAGAGGTGCTGAATGAATGAAAGTGTTATTCTTGTTTCCTATGCACACAAAAAGTATTTCCGTAGCTTTGTAAAATTGAAGTTAAGCTACTGATGTGACATGAACTGTTGTTTCTGGGTCTGGGAACATTTCAGTTGCATTGCTGTTTCATCAAAGATATCTTAATTCGCATCTGAAGATGAACAAAGGTCTTACAGGTTTGGAACGACATGAGGGTGAGTAATTCCTGACAGAACTTTCATTATTAGCTGAACTATCCCTCTGAGGTTTTCTAGTGCGTGGATGGCTGTACATGAGGAGGAGGGTGGTGTACCTCGAAAGGCTGGTCGAGTGTGAAGGGCACAGAGCAGGTGCACCCACTCGTGCTGTTCCAGCTGTAGTTCTGCGCACAGTTGAAACACGGACTGGACATGTCCACACCAGTGTAGTCCACCTACAACAGACACGACACCAGTTACGCTACTAAAACATCACCACATCAGCCATGCGTGACACCAGTGATGCGAAGGTTACTTCTAATATTTAGTCTAATAGGTTACAGATTACCCTAATTAAAATTTAACAAGTAGTGGAACAATTTAAATTACTTCAATAAGGTAATGTTAACTGATTACAGCCGATTGCTCCTCTAAATTTCGAATGCTTTCCACTATTAATCATTTTCAAACATGTAAAGCAGGCGGGTTTACTTTACAGTAACACTCAACACTTCATCCTTCCTCACCTCAATCAAGATTATAATCATTTAATTTCAAAACACAGCCACTACAAAATCAAAACTTCATTTGGGATCGTTCTGAGGTTAAATACAGGTTTAAAATCATAACATGAAATGGTTTAATAGCTATGATAGTGTTTTTGAAATCAAATCTTTACATAGATATGACAGGGAACACTGGAATCGAATAATGCAATGGGGAAAAAACAGTTAATCTTAAAAAATAAAGCATATGAACTATCCCAAATAGGAAATAAAACAGTTATCAAATAAGCATGTGTCCTATTCTGTGTCCTGAAACATTGGTGTCTCATATTTAATGGCAATCACTTCAATTTATGAAATAAATCAATGAATTCAGTCTATGCGTGAAAGAAGAAACAAATCGGACTCAACCCTCTTTGTAATCGTTAACATTTATAAGTAACTGTAATTTAGTTACCGTACATATTTTTTGTCGGCAACTGTAACTGATTATAATTACATTCATTTTGTAATTAACTTGTGTCATTGTGTTAAATGTAACTAGTTGCTCCCCAACACTGATGACCTTAATAACGTAATGAGATGTTGCTATGGCGACGGTGCGCACCTCGAACTCTTTGATGTTGTTGGAGGTGACGAGGAGTCCGATGCCGATGGGGATGAAGATGAGCCCGATCATGAAGAAGGCGGGCAGGACGGTGCCCGCGGTCAGGATGGGTTGCCAGGCGGGCAGACGCTGCTGTTTAAAGGCCGTGTTGTCGGGCTTCTTGCTCTTAACGGCGCCGGGGCCCCCGGAGCTAACCGATCCCGGGTGATGACCGTCCTCATCCTTCGCGTTATAGCTGGACGCCATCATCGAGCCGCGCGGAAAGCGAGCACTTCACGACAGCTTCAGGTATCGACAGTGATGTGTTATATTGATGCTATCGCTTGTGCTTATCGCGACACGAAAGCGCCATTAACAGCAGAAGGATTATTTCCGTAGATCTGTTGGCGTTGGACAAGACGGTAAACAAGGAAGTACAGCAGCCAGTCGACTGGAGGCGACGTCGTGACGTCAGCAATGACACCCCTCCCCCGACGTGACGTTTCTGCAACGTAAAAAAAAACGTACTCATTACGGAAATGCAGAAACCTAATAACGTTAGCCTCATAGACAGTAAAATGTCTTGTCCAGATACAACGTTTTAAATCAGCATTAATAGTGCTGGGTATTAAATGTTTATGTGTTATCTTGATTAGCCTACATCCAAAATGTAAGAAATAGTTTAGCTGCTTGTGAATCTATTATATTATATTTTACAGTAGCCTAGTCATAATCCGACTACAGTGACTTTTTTTTAAATTACATGATTACATATTTATTCACACAGTTGCAAAAAATCATGCATAATTTATTGATTCTCCCTAAGGGTTTCGTTTACTTGTTTGTTTTTTTCATCTTTTAAATTCTTCTGAATAGCCTAAATTCTAAAATAGATTTCTGCCAAAAAAAAATGAGAGAGCACGCAGCATTTGACTACTGGATTTACACAAATCATTTAAGTTTTAAGAGTTTTCTCAATGTTGCATCTTTTATTATGATGTCTTTGGAAGGCTGGGATCTAATTTTTATGGTAATATTATATCAAGAAATATCCACACAAATATTGTGTGTAATTCAGTACCATTACCATCTGATACCATACCATTTTACTATTGTAGTACTTTAAATGGAGCCTCTGCTTGCTTGTGTGCTGCTACGTAATATATTTTCGTAAATGGGAATTTCTTTAAAGTCATACATAAGATAAGTCATACACTTTTGTAGCCTTAGGCATGATAAGGCTTAAGGGAATGATGGTGACAGTGAAAAGAAAGACATGTTGACCCATCTGAAAGTAAAACATTTTTAGTTACAAACAGGTAATAAAAATCCATTACAGATCATACTCATTGGTGGGACTCTTATCAATGCATTTCAGTTCACAACAACGGTCAAAAGTTACACACAGAAGAGGCTTGGTCTGATATGTACATTCCAGAAAATGCTTAAATTTTACACCATTAAACATCATGAACAACACTATTAAAATTCATAATTTATTCTTGTTCTTGTAACCAAATAAGTCTATAAACCCTGAAGAGATGGGTACTCATCTGGTGGGTACTCAGTTTTGAACACTGAATGGCAGACTGTGTTTTAGTTCTGGGGTTAATTTAACATATTGTCACATTTTTACCTCAAGCTTTTACATGTCTTGAAAAAGACAGTTGCTAACAAGTGTCTAAATGGGAGTCAGGTGGGTTATTGGGGCATCAGATATTAAACATCCCCACACCTCTATAATCTACTCACTAGTCGCCTTCATATACTCATTGTGTTTATATTTGTGCTTTTGCAAACTATTCTACCTCAAACTTTCAGGGGGAAAAAGTTTTTTAAAAGAGTTGTTGGAAGTTAAATCAGGGTGATGCTAACTTACGGGGTATCCTAAAAATTAATTTTTACTGTAGCATTTTTGCTACCATAAAAGCAATGTTGCCAAATCCCAACTCTCGTTCCCTAGTTCTTTCCCAAGAAAAATCTGTTTTCCCTTGCATCTCTTCAACACAACTGCAGAAAGTGTCAATCATTTACATAAGACATCGTAAATGTAGGCTTGTATATTATTTGTTCAGTGCCCTCAGCCCTTCCCTCCACCCGGTAGGGCTCCATTAATGACAGCTGGGTTTTTTCAGGTCAATGTGCATGGCTTGGTTTTCTGGATTTGTTTCCATTTTAACTCCTGTGGTGATTCCCAAAGCTCCAAGCACGGCTTTTCCGGTTTTCATCCCCCGAGACATTGGAATACGACTGAACCCTGATCGTGCTGATGGGACATCAGTGATGGGCTGCTGTTGAGTAACAGAGCATGGATGTAAATAGTGGTCTTTCTTAATGTATTGATCAGTAATCTCAAACTCAATTCTTGGAGGGACACAGCTCTGCAGAGTTTAGCTCCAACCAGCTCAAAATCACACCTGCTTGGAAGTTTCTAGTAATCCTGAAGACGTTGATTATCTGGATTCCGGTGTGTTTGATTCGGGTTGGAGCTAAACTGTGCAAAGCTGCAGCCCTGCAAGAATTGAGTTTGAAACCAATGGTATAGATTAATCATATTCCTGCATGCATGGATTAAATGAGACACTTACCACTGAGAGAGTAGGTCTGGCTGGTGCTTTAGTGACCTGTGTGATGCTGCTCATCGCTTTGCTAGGTGTTGATTTGCTGGCAGTCACACTGTGTGGTGATCGTAGCACAGTTCCAGTAGAAACATCATTACACTCAGATGATAGGGGAATAGATTTGGCCATGACGACTGAGCCATGATCAGTGGTCTTCTTGAACTGCGATCCTAAGTGAATGTGAATTTTACTGTCTTCTGTGGTAAACTTCTTGATAGGTGTGGGGACCATTCGCTTTTCAGGAGTATCCTTAAATACAGCTCTACCTGTTATCATGTCCACAGACTCTTGGGAGCTGCTGATGGATGCAGTGGATACAGGAGATAACGATTTGTCCATAGAGGGAGACCCCGTGATCTCTGCACTCTTTACTCTCGAGACTGAGGCAAAGGTCATTGGTAATCTAACTCTTTCTGGATTTTTTGGCTCTTTTGTTCCTTCATTTGTAGGAAGGATAGTCGTCCGGGAGCTCTGAGTTTCTTGTGAGAGTTTGGCAGAAACTTGTTTGGTCGAGTCCTCAGAAAGGCCAATGCAATTCTGTAAGGTTGCCTCGTTGTTCTGAATATCTGGGATCACCTGAGCGTTCAATGAATGGTCATACTTTTGGGACATGCTGACCTCCCCACTGGTATCCAAAGATACTTCAGAAGCGCTGCTGTCTTTCTTCCTCATCCAAGGAATCCAGGACTTCTTCGTTGTATAGTCACCGACTGTTGGAGGGTAAAGTTCACGGACTGTTAGTCTCTGCGCTGGCTTCTTTAAGCTCCTCTGTTGCAGGCTACTCATGATCCGGTTCTCCTCTTGGACGGATTTCTTGATAAATGCGGCAGGTGTGTCACTGTCAGTTGTCCTATTTTCAGCTGAATCGGTTTGTACTCCGGTTGACGTCACTGGGACATCCATCATCCGGCTTCCTTTGGCGCTGGGCCGTAAAGTGCGGCTGTAGCGCTTGGTGACCTCAAGTTCTTTGGTAAGGTTTAGAACTTCAGTGCTTATGCTCTTTTTCTTGTCTTCTTCCTCTAGAAACCTCTGGTGCAGAACTGAATAATCCACCTGTAGCTGGGATAGCTCGTCTTCTTTGTTCATGAGCTCGTGAATCTTCTCCTTCAGGGCTTGCACATCTGCTTGAAGGTCTCTGGTTTTGGCCTCCTCCATCATAAACCGATGTCTCAGTTCAGCCTCTTGACAGCCCAGCTCACCCTGCTCTATTACCTCAACTGACTCAGTTTGACTTATTTCTTGCACATGCTGTGAGAGACAACGTGCCTTTTCTTTCTCAGTTCCTAACAAATCATACTCTGGTTCGATCAGTTCTCGCTCAATGGCTTCCAGCTGTTGAAGACGGTTCCTAAGTCTTTCAGTCTCCAAAGTCAGCTCATTAACTTTATTCTCATCTTTTCCATGTGCATTTGAGACACTCTGCAGGTCCATCACCTTTTGAAAAGACTCCCTTTCCTCTTTGTTCATGGTACTTTGCATCATTATCCCATTCTTGGAGTTCAGATCTTTGCATTGTTCTTCTGCTTTAGTAAGCTTTCGCTTTATTTCATCTCTCTCTTTTACATGAGCAGCTACTGTCAACTCCATCTCTGACTTTAGTTTCAGACGCTTCTTGCTCTCCTCTATTAACCTCTCAGTAACCTCCATGACTTTCTCCTGCTCTGCCTTATAGAGTTGATTCAGTTCATCTCTCTTCTTTTCCTCAGACCTAATCCTGTCTACCATGTTCTTGTGCTCATTAACCATTATTACAGTAACTGATTTGAGTTTCAAAAGATCCTCTTTTAAATCTAATTCATCCTTTTCCAGTTTCAGCTCGGATGATTCAAGCTCCTTCATACGGATTTTAACGCTCACAAGTTTGTCTGTTAGGTCTTTAGTCAAGCTTTTCTCCTTTTCCAAAGCTGCGTTCAACTGGGCACATTCTGTCCTGCCCATGTTGAAGGTCATCTCTAGTGTCTCTAACAGTGTCATTCTCTGTTGCAGTTTTTCCACCTCTAGCCTCAGGTCTTTATTGTGAGTCTCTTCAACAAGAAGCATCTTCTTCAACTCACTGCATTTGTTCTCAGTTTTGGTGATCTCTTCATCTTTACCCTCCATTTCCAGAATTCTAGTGCGCAAAGTCTCAAGTTCTGCCATCAAATTTGAGTTGCCACATTCGCCCTTTCGGATCTTGTCTTTTAAAGCCTGGAGCTCCTCGGCTGATTTCTGAAGAGCTTCGTTGGTTTCTTCAAGCTCCTTGATTTTGTGTAACAACAATTCAATCTGTTTCTGGGAAAGCTGCTGATGTTGAGATTCTTGGCTGGACAGTTTTGCAGACATCTCCTCTTGCTCTTTTGCAAACTTAGACGTTCTCAGCTCCAGCTCAACCTCAAGATCAAGGATTTTCTGATTGTCTTCCTTTGATTTTCTCTCTGCCTCATGTAGTTTCTTCTCCTTTTCCTCAAGTTTTTGAAGAAGATCTTGTATTTTGTGGCTCTGTTTGTCGATTTTCTCCAAATGAAGTTCTCGCTCATCCACCATCATGAGTGCAAATGACTTCAGCTTAACCAGCTCTCCAGATGTTCTCTGCATACGCTTAGAAAATTCTTTTTCCTTCCTTATTTGGTATGCTTTTTCTTGTTTCAGCAACCGCTTTAACCTAGTGGAAAATAAATAAGTATAACTGGAAAATAAGTAAGTATAACTGACTTAATGTATTGACTTAGTTGTGCTTATCTTATGCTTATCAATAAGAAATAATTAAACAAGTAATTACAAAATAAAATTATTAATAGTCAAAGTAATTAAATTGATCTTTCATTGATACATACGGAGCCCCGCACATGACATGCAAGAAAAAATAAATACATTTTGTCCACAATTAACTTATTCATTCCTTCAATGTACTAAAACGTGCACACGATTACTAATTATTTCGCTCGATTTGCTAAACCGTGTGCACAGTTTACTAATTTGTTCTCTCGATTTATAGATTTATTATCTATAAATTTATAAATATTTATTATCTTGATTTATATATATTTATAACTTAGCAAATCGAGGTAATGAAATAGTAAGTTGTGCGCACAATTTAGCGTATTAATTTCTTCCTGCATGCTATGTGCAGGGCTCCGTATAACACATAATCATATAACCTAAAAATGTAATGTTTAACAATATTGTATTTTAATATATTAATGTATTTAATATAATTCTGAATAACAACAGCCTGAATTAATAAACCTGGGACCATTGATGCCTGGCAACATTTTTCTTCCACTTTAATGATTTATATAAAGAAACAATTATATAATGTAACCCTTGTATTTATTTGTTTATTCATTATTTGTTTGTTTATTTTCTCTCTTTCTTGTCTTGACTGTCAAATTATTGGCAATATGTCTGTTATTCCTTCTTCCTTTACCATTTTTTGAAATGATGTTATTTTGTTTAAATTTGAAATAAATCGAAAAGTTGATCACAAAAATAAATAAATAAAGGAAATGTAATAAATTAAGTTCCTAACACAAGTTCCTAATCATTCCTCCTTTCGTTGACAGCAAGCCACGTTTGTTTGCCATTGACTGAATGGGCAGGCAAACTCGTGAAATGTACCATTTCTCTCCTCTCTCACCTCTCTCGTTCCTGCTCCAGGAGGTTGGTGAAGTCATCGCTCTTGTTCATATAGTCCACGTGTTTGCGTTTCTCAGTCTCCAGCTCATAGACAGTGCGCCGATGGCTTTTCTCAGCCAGTAAGAGCTGTTCCAGCATACGCCGGTATGAGTCCTTGTGTTTATCCCGCAATCTGTCCAGCTGAGACATACAGACAGTAAAACATACAATTATAAGACTAACTAACAGAGGGAATGCTTGCATTTTTTAAGACTAATTTAAAGAAATAGTTCATCCAAAAAATGAATATTCTGTCATCCTTTAAGCTATACTCAACCTTGTTCCAAACCATGACAGAATTTTCTTTATTGGGTGAACTAGTCACTGATAATCGTTTCTCTGTACGTGTACCTCTGCCATTGGCTTATCATACACATTTTCGTGTTGTGCATGGTTGTTGCTGAGCGTCCCGTCTCTCTGCAGGGCCTGCAGGGCTCGGGGCGGCCCCGATAAGCCATAACGGGACTCCAGCTCCTCTGGTCGACTCAGCAGCGCAGACCTCAGTAGATGGATCACATCTTCTCGTGCCTGGGTGACAAGTAAAAATCATTGTACCTCAGTCTGTAAGGACCAAAGACAGGTTGCAGAGATGAACAAAGACAGGTTGTGATGACAGATGATAATTCATGAATAAATATATTACCTGGATCTCTCCTTCCATGATCCCAAGCAGTTTCAGTAGGTTGTCTTTGGACAGATCTCCAAACCCAAACATTTGGTCATCCTTCTGTGCTGACTTATCTTCCTCATTAGGCCCGGTCTTCTCTTCATCATTCTCGTGTTTAACCTTGATAGTCTTTTCTGTCTCCAGCATTTTCCCCTCCTCTTCTTCTTTGGTATCATGTGAAGTTTGCGTGACAACCAGAACTTCATTAACCATACTGTCCACTGTGTTATCTTTGGACCTCATTTTCCTACTGAGGAAAGAAGCCGATTTTAAAGGGCACATTTTACAATGATGTAGTAATAGATTAAGATTTGCTTTTGATGTAGGCCTACATATTATGGCTGCTGTGTTTAATAATTTATGTTATTATAATAACGTGCACCCGCTGGTTTATTTAGCTACATTTCAGTACACTACAGTACGCAGGCCACCCATTACTGTAAGAGTTTGTATATTAAAGTGCAAATAAACACCTGACCACACTCATGGGTTTGATACGGTTACAACACACCAGGCAGGCATTGGTATGATGTAAGCAACAGAGCTAGAACTAATAAAACTGATAATGGGTATCAAACATTGACAATAATAATCAGTCGTATTGGAGGCACCAAGGGCCCCAAAATAAAATTCTGCTTAGGGCCATTCAGAAGACAACATGATCAATATAAACATTCAATTTACATGTATGTTATTGCACAGCACTAACCAAATGTACATTTTATGGTCAGAATTGTTGATTTTTCCTTTTATGCCCAAAATCATTCAGAAATTAAGCAAATACCATGTTCCATGAAGATATTTAGAAAATGTTGTAGTACTGAAAATATATCAAAACTTAACTTTTGAATAGTAATATGGATCGCAAAGGACTTAAATGGCAGAACTTTAAAGGTTATTTTCTCAATATTTAGATCTGTTTGCTCCCTCAGATTACAGATTTTAAAATAGATGTAGTGAACGCTCTCTGTGATTGATTGATTTTGTCTTGTAGCATTCTCGTGTGATCAGATGAGCAAAACATTCGTAAATTTCAATGTATACTGTATTCATTATATTTTGTTAAATAAACAAAATTACTGGTATATAAAACAAACCTTAGAATATATCTATATATTTTTTTTTGAGAATCGGTACCTCGGGATCGATTGATCCGCCTATCCCTACTGTAAACAGTCCGCCATTGTTTGGACGCCGGAGCATGTGAAGGCAAGAATGGCTCCTAAGCGTTTTAGGTGTTTTGTTGTTGGATGTAATAATGAACATTACAGTCGTCATTTACTCCCGACATCTGAGCCGTTGAAGACGCAGTGGACTAGTTACGCTTTTAAAGGGAACGTGCCTCCCGATCTTCCTAAATGCGTCTATATCTGCTCCAATCATTTCACATCAGACTGCTTTGCAAACGAGGGGCAGTATAAAGCAGGCTTTGCTAAAAAGTTGGTCTTGAAGGATGGGTCGGTCCCAACGGTTCGTGACCCAGCTTCACCTCCGGAAAAAGTGAGTATATGGTGTTTTTTATAATGAATCTTTGCTTTCCTCTTCCTCGAAGAGAATGCCGATTCCGATTTATTTCTGAAAACTACAATCGACAGCATATACATAATTTTTTTAAACCTTTTTAAATGCAAAAAATTACACCCTAACCTATCGCAAAATTATTAACATTACAGATCTTCTTTCACTTAAACAACTTTCAAAACAAAGTGCTCTGTGACTAGAAAAATAATAAATTAAAAAGTTAATTTTAATTAATTAGAAAAAGTTTTTTTTTTTCAATGACCTTATTAAATGTGTCATTTTTCACATGGAATTCTTACATTGTTTCAGTTATTTCAGGGAAAATAGTAAGAAAGTGTAGAGCTGTTCTCCATCAGCTCCATCCTTCCACCGCAGGAAACACAGAAGCTGCATCTGAAGTGTGTTAGATGTATGAATGCATTTACACTGCAACTTTCAGACGCATAAAGAATATGCTTAACAATAAATATTCAACATGAGAATGCTTTGGTGGCACTGACGCTTGGTTTGCTATGATTTGGAATATCAGAAAGTCAGGTGTACATTTCTTTCATACCAACCATTTAGAAAATACGAACACTTTCATGAATCCGAAGATTTACGCTAAAACAGCTTTACAAACGATTTACACAAAATCGGGTAATCGGGCCGATCATGAAAATGGGCTGATGGATGCATCTCTAACTGAAACGGCTGGCTGTGTGAACAGAGCTGTTTTTGACAGGGGGAATTTTAAACCAAATATGTTGCAGAAATTTCATGAAGACCCTAAAAAATCTCATCAACTTGTGGAAAATGGGCATCTGATGCCCCCTATAATGTTTGCCAATGATGCACAAAAACAGTGCATGCAGATATTTTTTGAGAAGTTACTGGTATTTAAGTGGCCTAAAAGTAAGATAAGATGATATTCATAAAGAGTATAAAAGGTTAAACAAAATTAAATGTAAAGGTTGTCACTCTATATGCCCAAATAATAGTCCTATCTTAATAATTTGAATATATTTGAACACTTACTAGTTTTAGCAGTTTTCTCATTGTGTTTATCAAATATGATACAGTAGTGAAAACTGTATAATTCAGCTAGTGAAAATAACTATAGGTGCAGTTGAACTTTTGACTCCAATCCTGATAATAACGCTTGTGATAAACTCCTTTTGTGACCACTATCTCTCCATTGTTTTTAATTCTGAAGTAAACTAAGTGATAATGCTAAACCACTATCCAAGAGCAGCACATTTTTATTGCAGTTGAGCAGGGGCCACATGCAGCTCTGCAGGGTTTAGCTCTCAGCTGCGTGGAGGTTTCTACTGGTCCTGAAGAGTGTGTTTGATCAGGTTTGGAGCGCTAACTGTGCAGAGCTGTGGCCCTCCAGCAACTGAGTTTGAGACCATTGCAGCAGAGTTTAATTGTGTTGTATTAAACACTGCTTTGGTGCTATATTTCATTGATCTGTTTAGACCCAGTGAGCTAGAAATAACTTGTGTTTATACAGTGCTGCTGTATTAAATATCTGTGCAAGCTCCAAAGTCACAACACCATGAGTGGACAAGCAGAATGGTTTCTCAAACCTATGTTTATGGCTATCATTTCTAGTGTGGAAACATATTTAAAGAATGGTTTAATAGTAACTATTCAAGCTGTTACACTGGGGCGTATTCATGAAGCACAAGCAGAACAAATTTCTGATTAAATGATTTGTAAAATGTATCTTGTGTAAGTTGTTGCAATCTTTCCAGTGGAAACAGATTGTGTAATAAATGGATTTATGAGCTCTTCGTTTAGAAATTGATTCTGCTTGTCTTTCATGAATAAGCATAATTGGAAAAAAAGCTCATCGGTATTTTAG